>NC_073306.1:24908688-25209317 GCF_027595985.1 Sorex araneus | reverse complement strand
AATATATGTGAGTGAAATCTCTATGGAAATCATCAAGACACTTTAAACTCACACTTTTGTATGTCATTTATGTCTCAATAAAAGTGAAAGAGAAAGAAATAGAAAAGAGATACTATTTTCAGCCTCACAGAGTTTATAATTTAGTGGATGAAATGAAGATTAATCAAGAATAGTGCTTCCCTAGACTGTAGAGATAGTACAGCTGGTAGGGATTTTGCCTTATATGTGATTGGCATAGGTTCAATCTCTAATGTCCCGGATGATTCCCTGAGACCCACCAGACATGATCCCTGTGCACAGAGTGAGGAATAATTCCTGAGCACCTAGAACTATGACCCAAAAAACAAACAAAAAATAAATAATACTTCCATAGTAAATCAAAATAATAAATTATAGGGGCTGATGACAGACCAAAGGGCTGAAGCACTTGACTGTTGTGCAAAAGACCCAGATTCAATACCCAGCACCACATGGTCTCCTAAGTACAGCCACGTGTATCCCTGGTGGTCCAAGTCATCTCTGGAAAGGCACAAACAAAACACAATGAATAAATTCTATAGAGGCCTGAGGGATAGTATAAGGCTTAAGATACTTGCTCTGCATGTAGTCAACTCCAGTTCAATTCCTAGCACTATATGGAGCCCCAGGGACTGCTGGGCATAACTACTGAGCACCAAAGGATTTGGCCCAATATATCTCTCTCACCCCCAAAACAGAAATTCTACAAAGTGGCTAAGAAATGGGTAGATTTCCTGAGAAAGCATTAAATTAACTGAAATAAATCACTAAAGGAATTGGAAAAGCAGTAGTCATTCCCTAAGTAATGCCCTGAGGAAGAGTGATGAAGACAAAGGGAACAGAATGTGCAGAATTTCTAAACTTGGGGAGATGATGTTGATTCTAAATGAGAGAAGAATGCAAACTCTCAGGGCTATGGTATGAGAGTGGTGACAGGAAAAAGGACAATGGGTTTATAGGTCATTGCATGGCTGTTGTTCTTTGGATCAAGAAAATTGAAAACAGCATTGAAAGTTTTTGAGCAGAGTAGTAAACATAAAACATTGATCTGTTGTAAATCAAGGTGACTAAAATTAAATAATAAATTAAAATGTTTTTGTATTAAAGGCTCATGTAGGCTACTGTAGGAATAGATAGGGGCAGAATAAGATGAAGAAAGGTGGAACTAGAGACAGTAGAGCAAGTAAGGTAGCTTGCCTTGCATGCATTACCACATATGGCCCCATGAGCCCTGTAGCAGTGATTCTTGAAGGCAGAACTAGGAAGGTCTGAAGAAGTCAAGCTAATGGGCTAAGAAAAAAGTGAGTGAGGCATTAGGAGAGTTAGAGTAAACAGAGATAGAGCCAGAATTAACAGGTTTTTTCCTCCAAATTTCTAATCATACGTGTTTTGATAAAATGATTAATAGTTGCAACAAACAAATGCTTATATAATAACCTGCTATGAGAAACAAGCTCTCTGTTCTTAATGGGGAGCTTAATTAGAAGAATCTTTTTGGTGGTGGTATGGCAGTGGAACTTTGGTGATGTGTACAATGAGTATTATTCACATTCAGAGATATGAAACTAAACCCCTGAAATTCTATAATATTGAAAACCATGGACTGGAAGATAGCTCAGTGACTTAGAGCACCTGCCTTGGGAGCATGAGGCTGCAAATTCAGTTTCTAGTGTTCCTGTATCTACTGATCAGTCTTTATGGCTTTGTGCTTTGTGCCTGTCTGTGATCTCTGGTGCCACAAGGGATTTTCAAATCCATCTCTAGTCAGTTGTCTGTGCGAGCACCTTTATCTAAAGAAGATTGTGATTCCCAACAAGCACCACATAAAAGATGTGTAAGCTCTCTGACCAGGAAGTGAAATTTCCAGTCTATACATGTGTGAGCATCACTCCACTTAAACTGAAATATCCATGAGCACCAAAACTAAAGAAGCATGACTATGAATAAGCATGTGTGCAGAACAAAAACTAAAAAGGAGTGCATATTACCCTCCCCCATTTCACCTCTGCAGGTACCTCCACCAAATGTTCTACTGTCACAGCCAAACATATGTGTGTCTGTGTGTTTACGTGTATGTGTGTGGGAGATGGGGGAGCACCTTCTCATCATCACAAAAACAACAAAGAAAAGAGAAGGGAATGAAAAAAATGTACTATAAACTTGGATCAAGCTATAGTATGGTGGGTAGGGCCCTTTCCCTGGACATGACTGACCCAAGTTCAGTTCAGGCAACACATAAGGTCCCCCACAATTGGAGTGATATGATAGCACAGCGCCTTCAGCATCACTGGGTGTTACCTAAAAACAAACCAAAACAATAACTGTAAATCAGTATCACTGTCACTGTCATCCCATTGCTCATTGATTTGCTCAAGCAGGCACCAGTAATTTCTCCATTGTTAGACTTGTTGTTACTGTTTTTGGCATATCAAATACACCACGGGTAGCTTGCCAGGCTCTGCCGTGCGGGCGAGATACTCTCAGTAGCTTGCCAGGCTCTCCAAGAGGGGCAGAGGAATTGAACCTGGGTTGGCTATGTGCAAGGCAAACGCCCTGACGCTGTGCTATCCCTCCAGCCCTGTAAATCAGCAATGAAACTATTTTTTAATGTAAGGAAAAGGAAAGAAAAAATTGAATGTACAATACCAAAGCATTCACAAGAAACAGAATAAATATACGAAGGAGGGATAGACAGAGTGGGAGATAGGACTCTAAAGAAGAAAACTGGGGGGCTGGAGTGATAGCACAGCGGTAGGGCGTTTGCCTTGCACACGGCAAACCTGGGTTCGATTCCCAGCATCCCATATGGTCCCCTGAGCAGTGCCAGGGGTAATTCCTGAGTGCAAAGCCAGGAGTGACCCCTGTGCATCGTCGGGTATGATCCAAAAAGCAAAAAAAAAAAAATAAGAAGAAGAAAACTGGGACCCTCTGTGCCTAAAGACTTTGATTCCAGAGACCTTCTAACACATTTCAGCATCCAGCGTAGCTTCTTACAGCAATGCACTGGGACTGTGAGCTGGGCTACAACTCTGCGCTGCCTGGAGATGGATCTTTCCTCTCCACCCTGTTTTTCTGCACAGAAAATGGCGGTGGCAGCAATATCCACGTGGTGAGAGCCATCTTCTAAGACTCCTAACCCAGAGGTATACGGTTTTTACACTTGGGGCTCCTAGGGAATCATGAGAAGTGGGCGTAACCGGCACGCCCTAGGCCCAGATAAATCTGGAGCTGCTGAGAGTGAAACGGACCCTTTGCGCCTAAAGACTTTGATTCCAGAGACCTTCTAACACATTTTGGCATCCAGCGCAGCTTCTTACAGCAATGCACTGGGACTGTGAGATGGGCTATGCAGTTTCTGGCAGAATTTTCCCTGGACTTTATACAGAAATCCAAGACTTAACATCTCTTAATTGTCAGCAATGTGAAATGGTTCCTTTTTAGCAGGTCTGACTTTGGGGGGTAACTCCAAATAATAACAGTGAGTTTTTTGTTGAAATATTAAAGGTAGTCAAAGTAGCAGCCATTTCTCTAGACTGAACTAAGCAGCAGCCCCACGCCAGCTGAGAAGAGGAAATATCCCTCTTTCCCGGTTGTTTCCCATTTTCGGGGAGAAACGTGGCGTGGCGTCCACCATACTATGAGGCGCGGGAAGGGGAATGAGGGGTAAAAAAAAGGAAAAGGAAAAAGGAAAAAGAAGAGTTATATACTTGGAGCAGTGGGGCTACATATCTCTTCATTTTAAGCCATGGGAAACTAATTATCAAATGCTTCCTTGGTAGTAGGGCTGTCCTTCTTGGGGGGAAACTCCAGCAACAATAGTGAATTTTGTGTTGAAATATGGAATGTAATCAAGGTAAAGAGAAAATGAAGTGAAATTCATCAGTTATGCAGTTGGGGAGGGGGCAGGGGCGGGAGGTATACTGGGGTTTTTGGTGGTGGAATATGAGCACTGGTGAAGGGATGGGTGTTTGAATGTTGTATAACTGAGACATAAGCTTGAGTACTTTGTAACTTTCCACATGGTGATTCAATAAAAATATTAGAAAAAAAAAAGAAGGAGACTGGATACCCAAGTTCTCATCAGAGCTCTACCACATACATTTGGAGACAAGTCCCTTCCTTCCCCTCTACAGACTATCTTCATCTTTGTGACTAAGTATAACTAACTGATCTCTAGGAACCCTTTGAATGCAAATGTTTTTCTCACTGCGAAAGATAAATCAATGATCTATAAACACAGTTTGTGCAATGATTTTAAGTGCAGATTCTGAATCCATCATACCAACAAGAGCAAACAATAAGTGTTAGCATTGTGTTAGGAACTGTATGTATGAGTACTATACATAATCTGCCTTAATCTTCCCAACAGTTTTATTGGTGGAAACTATAATTATTAGCATCAGCTTGCTTTAGAGTTGAGAAAATATAGGGAAGAGACTGGCTCACAACCTCACACTGATAAAGAGGTAGAGACAATATTTGAATGGAGTAATCTAGCTTGGGCATGCTCATCTTCATAGACTGAGTTCCAATACTGATTCTGCTCATTTTCAGCAGAATATGAGTGAAACTGTGACTTTAGTGTGAGTCTGTCTCAATTTATTTTTAATCTATAAAAAGGGAATTATCTAATTCTTACCTAGAAGTTTATTCATGAGCATTCACTGAGGCTGTGTGTACACAGTGATTATATAAAACAGTACCCGAAATTTAGAAAAGTCCAATTAGTAATAAGTGTTATTATTGCTTGACAGCTTAAAGAAGAATACAATATTTAGTGAATACTCTGACAAAAAGTGCAAAATAACTCATTCTGGGACCAGGGAGATAGCTCAAGTGGTAGAGCACATGCTTAGCATGTGTAAGGCCTGAGTTAGACCCCCTAGATCACATGCCACACTAAAAACTCTAGCTCTGGTAGTCCATGATCACTGCTAGCCTAAGCACTAAGTCATTAGTCCTGGATCAAGCAATGGTGAAATGTCCACAGGCCCCTTGAGCACTGCAAGGTTATGGTTCCTATATTTAAAACAAAAATAAAGAAAATAAAACCTCACCTGGATCCTGAGGTTTCATAGTGTTTTCAAGGCAAAAATGCAGTTTTAAATGCCATGAAACCTTATAGTAGATAGCTCTTGTCTCTTCTGTGTAAAGAATTTCTCCCCACACATTTATGTTGTTGTTTGTTGTTGGTTCTTGGGCATCATAATTTATAATATTGCTAATGATAGGGTTTTATTCCTACAATATCTCATTATCACACCATCTATAAGAGTGTCTGTTTTCCTCCACTATTTTCTCAGTGGCCCTTCTTGTCCCATCCCCTTTTAAGATCTCTAATCTCAATGAAGTGGGTGGTCCTTGACAAACCACAGTCAGTTATATGAAGCCCCTATAAATGGAATCATAGGGTCCTAGCACTCCATTCTAGGAGGTAAGTGATGTTAAAGAAGGAAGGAATATCTGGAATTTCTGAGTTAATATGGGAGTACATGTTGTGAGAAAGAGGTGCTCATTCTGTCATGGTTGGTGCATCCCAGTTTAAAAAAATTGTTTTTGTATTTACCTTAACTTAAAGATTGCTTACAATTGACTTAAAAATAGTGTGCTTATAAGGCAATTATCAATTAAACTGTGAGATATGAATCATAGCCTACATAATGGATTAGATGTGTTTTATTGCTTTCTGACAGGTCCTCTTCCTCTGGCACATTGGGAGAGGGCATAGTTACATGGGAGAACATTAGATCTCAGTCCACTCCTCTAGCTCCCAATATTACGGGTTAAAAATAGAAGCTGATGAATTGTGGAACTGGATGTCATTAAAACCCCACCGTAATTAGTGCAGGAGCCCCATAGATTGTTAATGAGGCTGCTTGAATTACCACCTGCTCCTGGAAGGGTCAGTATGAACCCATTGGCAGCAGGTCCCTTGAGTCAATGAGAGGGAAATGGGAGTTATAGGAAGGGCCTATGTGCAGTCTTGTAGGTGCTTTATGTGAGTCTCAGGATCAGTATTTGATTTTCTTGTGTTTATTTAGTTGTGTTTACTGTGTGTAAGAGGCTGGAGTAGATATTAGAGGAGACATAAAGATGAAAGTAAAGCCCCGTACTTACAAAGAACTCACATAAAGGGATAAGATCTTTACAAATGATAGAAAAGTAAAAAGCAGACAGAACCATAGAAATAACATAGGGGTAGAGTACTTGCCTTGCAGACACTGTATATAGTTCCCCACTTCTACTAAGAGTTATCTCTGAGCATAAATCCAGGAATAAGCCATGAGCACCACCACCTATGGCCCCAAAATAATAAATTGGGCAAAACAGTTCAGCATGAGTACACTCACATGAGAATGAATTATGGTAATACTCCTGCCTGTGTGATGTAAATTGTATATTAATGAAGAATAAATGATAGCTATGTGTGAAAACCAGGTGTTCAATCATTGAATTGACTGCAAAATCAAAGTGTTGGGAAAGAAATAGCAAAAAAATACTCCAACTCCTCAAAGGAGAAAAATATATCCAGAAAACTTTTTTGGAAGTGGATTATGAGATGAACCTTAAAGGAGTTTTCTAGTTTAGAAGTGATGCAGTCAAGGGAAAATATTCCAAGGAAGCAATAACATAGAAATGGGAGAGGTACTCAAAAATTTCAACTAGTAGACATGTTCTTTTTTTTGTTTTTTGTTTTTTGCTGAGAATTACAGAAACATCGATGAATAAGTCTATCTTCAACCTCATGGAGCTCATTATCTGGGAGACAGACACCAATTGAATTTAATAGTATAGGGGGATACCACTTGTAACAAGGGAATGCACAGGAGCTAGGATGGTCTATCTTAGGCCTATTGGACCAGACTAACTAAGACTGATTAGGCGGAATGGCAGAATATAATGAGAGAGGATGAGCTTCTAAAATGGCAAGTAAGTCAACTTTAGCCCATACTCAACAGAAATGCCAAACATAAAACCAAACTAGAAACAGGGCATAGACCTAGGAGTAGAAGAATTATGATGAAAATAAAAACTGGATTTGTCACAGTGGGAGAGTAGGAGTGGTGACTAGAATTTGGGATCCAAGTTCCAGAACTTACAGATGGAGCTATTTAGTTCCATGACAAAATATGGGGTTATCTGTGAAAAAGTATGGCTGAAATGGGGTGAGGTAGTAAGCAACAAAGATAAAAAGTTCAAAGATTAGTGGGATTAAGTGACTTAAAAGATTACTGTTGTCTATTGATGGCTCAGAGGGCAGAGTAGGAAGAAATGTTGAATGGAAGTCAGTGAAGTCAAATATAAAAATATCCCAGAGAAGGGTGAAATTGTGCCCTGGAGATAGTTTTGGTGTTTGAAAATATACTAGCTCTTTACTACTGAACATTTGCTTTACACCAAGCACTCCAAATTCATTTTACTATCTAAATTGTATTGGTTAGGATACTGGTTGGGTTTCTATGACAGAAATATCTAAAATAAAAGTTACCTAAGATAGAAGCTTATCCCTATCAAGTAAAAGTATGGGTATTTGGTCCACAGCTGCTATAACAACACACATTTATTTATAAGGTTCCAGGGTCTTTCTCTATTGTTTTCCTGACAACTGTGTCTCAGCTCCCACCATGACATTTGCATTCTTAACAGCAAGAAGGAAGAGACAGTGGATAATAGTGTGACACAGGACTCCTAACAGTGACTAAATTTAAAGAGAGGGAACATGAGATTCTAGTCCCAGTGAGGGAGTAACAAGGTCACACTAAAGGACAGTTGGGTTTGGAGATATTGTTGTAAACCACATTTGGAAAATACAATCTGCCACTCAGTACAATAAAATGACCTCTAACAGACTGCTGTTTGGCTTAATAAATGAGTAATCTGAAAAACAAGTGGCTATTAATAAAATGAAGAAAATAGATCCCATTTACTTATTTTAATCTTTTTAATCTCTAGAAGGACCCTTTAAGTTAGATTGAGTTCATGCTCATTTTATAGATAATGGAAGTAGGAAACTTGTCCATGATCCAGAGATGGATTGTTGTGCAACTGGGGTTTGAACCTAAGCCTAACGTGTGAGTACAAATTTTGTCTTGAAAGTTTGTACTGTTTCTGTCATGACACAGCCTCTCATGAAGTCTGATATCCAGAAAGAAAGTAACAAAAAAGAAAGATTAGCCTTTATTATTACAAGGACTTAATAAATATTTATCACATGGAACTGAATTAAATCAAATACCTAGAGTAAAATGTCATAAATAAAATCTGAAAAATTTGAGTAGCGTTGAAAGAAATATATTAACTAGATAATGAAAAAAGCTCTATGTGAAAATTATTTTTTCATTCACAGTATTCATATAGCAAATATTTTTATTTTGAGAGTATTCCTGTTCCTCTCCTTTTTTTTTCACTATACCAAGAAGGAACCCAAGTACTCAATAATATAAGATATGTGCTCTACCATTGAGCTACATTTCTGGCTCGGGTTGCATTTAAAAAGGATTCATGAGATAAGTATTACACTCTAGGGCCAGAGAAATAGTACAGAAGAAAGGGTGTTTGCCTTGCATAAGGCCAACCTGGCACACAAACTGCCTCCTGAGATTTGCTAGAATGATCCCTGAGCACAGAACCAGGAGTAAGCTCTGATCATTGCCAGGTATGGCCCCCAAACAAGCAAACAATCCAACGAAGAAAAGAATGACTATAAATGTTAATTAAATAAAATTTTATTCATAGATCTTCCAAATAAGAATACTGGATAAAGAAATGTTTAGTAAATTCTGCTCATTATTTATAGGGACAATGGGAGAAACCCCTAGAAATGAGAAGGAGGATATCAACACCTTCTCTAAGGTCTTTCCCAGCACTGAAACAAGAAGACTTGAGTACTTTTTCATATCCTGTGTATCATGATTGGCCAACTCATTTTCTACTATAAAGGAATTAATTATCTAATCTATTGAATGCATACTACAACTGTTAAGGAACAACTAAGAACAGTTAAAATAGAGTAAAAGTTCTAATAAAATGCTTCTGAACATATGCTCATGGGCTTAGTTGAAAACAATGCTTATTCATTGTTCCCATTAAAATATCATGTGATCTCACACTAGAGAATGCACAAATTCTGTTATAACCATTATAATTAATTACATTAAAACAGTTTTATTCTGACAATTGGATACATCATTTGCTTGGATACATCATGTAGAGCTGGTCTTTCAAAAAAGGTGTTTAGGTGAAACATCAGTATTTGTTTTTTTCACTTTCTAACTCTTGTTTATTATTCAAGACTGAATTTTAAAATCATTTTCGCCAGGAAGTTTCTCAGACCTGCCTCCTATCCATCCCTATTTTCCCAGGTTTATTTGGATGTCCCTACTTCTCATTCTCACAATCATTGATACTTCTCTATTTTAATGTTTGCTACACTCTTGTCACAGTCTGTGATTTTCTTATTTATTGTCCCCTCAGACCTATGGTTAGTAAGAATACTAGAACTAGTAGTTGCTTAATGAATACTTGCTGAATAAATGTGTTTTTTTTAATACCCTTTCAGGTGATGTTAATGATAAGAGAATATATGTATTTTCTATCTTATATTGAATTCTCAAATTCTTCAAATTTCTATAACTTCACTTCACATATCCAATTCTAATATGGAGATGCATAGCTGGGACTTTTTTTAGTGTGCCCAATGCAGGAGAGAAAGGGAAAGACTAGCAACTTGTCTTTAGTGGTTATTTTGTGTATATTTCCATAAACATTAAAAAGTCATCTTTGTAGCACCTATTGAGATAGGTATTGACTATTATGCAGAAACAGAGGCTCAGAGTAAGTAACTTAACAAATATCACACACCACCTGATAACAGAGGGGAGATTAATGTGACTCTTTGGAATACCACAATGCCTCTCCTGGGAGAAGAAAGGGATGGTGGTGGAAGAGGTGAGGAAAAGGGGGCGGTAGCTGGATGAGTAAGTGTGGGTTTTATTGCTTTAAAATCTCCTATGTTTTAAAATTCATCTACCTCCCCCCTCCAACAGCTATATGCTTCCTAACTCCAATTTTAGCCTTTCAGAAGAAGGTTAAGCAACAGGTACATACAAGTACTACAACAAATACCTTTGTTCCTCCAGAGTCATTATTTGAGCCTTTGGAGGTTGTACAGATGTTATTGTTAAGTAGTTCTCATTAAGAGAGAAATAGGGCGGGACAGGGGAGGAGTATGACAAATCAAATCTTCAGGTCTGACCAACCAGATAAACAAAGAAACACAGGTGCCCTTATAATTAAGGTGCACAATGAGTATGTAATGCCTTTGTGTGAAGATTCAGGAGTTTTCAAGAAAAATACGAAAATTGACATTCAAAGGAAAAAAGTAAGTTTCCAAAACTCTTACTAATTGCTTTGTTACATCAAGTTGAGTCACAATATGACATGTAATTATAAAGTTATCACAGATTCTATTTATATTGAGGAGGAATACAAATAAACATTATACTTTGGATAATTTAGCATAATTTCAAACACTTGTTTTCAATAGTCAAGATTATGATAAAATTAATATTTGAATTAATTTAAGCACATATATTTTATGTGTGGATTAACCTAAAAATATTTTTAATTGATGAGCAACAGCTTTTTCAGCTTATAGTATGGCTTTTAATCCTGTGATGATATTCTTTGTCTGAGATTTTCATAAATAGTATTACTTTAACATATTTTATTATAATACTTAAGTTTAAAAAAATTTCTTTGTGTAACCTTTCTATTGTTTTTTAAAAGATTTGATAAATCCAGACAATGCATGATATAATAAAATTCTAAAAATGTCAGATTCCTTTCTTTGAACAATTCATGAATAAACTGATTTTGGAAAAATTTAAACAGAAATAATTATTTTTTAATATTTTATGTCTGGATTTGACTTATGTTTTAGTAATATAAACATGTAGAGGTGCTACACATATATCTTTTACTAGGGTTTATAAATTCCTATGAATTCTGATTGTTTATTCATTTAAATATCCTTTTGTTGTGAAATAACACTATGCTTAGGTATCAAAATAAAGAAGATGTACTAAAACAACTTTTTTTAGTATTAAGAAAAATTTACAAAATATATACTTTTCTAAGTATACCAGGTACTGTTCTTATTGTTTTATAATTGTTCATTCATTCCAGATCCAGAATAAGGCCTCTAAAGTCAGGTCTAATACTATGTCCAGCTAATTCAGAGTAAAATTAATGCATAAGGATGTTAATTAATTTACCTAAGGTTGCAGAGCTTTCTAGTAAGTAGATGGTGGAACTGGGATTCAATCCAAGGCAAGTTTTAAAATTAATGCTCTTACATATCAAATTCTATTCCCTGGTGATGTATTTTGAGTAATAAGAAAGATTATAAAGAGCAAAATTTACTGCAAGTATTGTGCCTAGATCTTTAAAAAACCTGAAATATCAACTATATGTATATATATAATAGTGTGATAGGTTAAGTACTTTTAGTACTCTTTTGCATTTAATCCTTACAACCAAATTATAATTCCAATACTTATTTAGCAGTGTAAACTTGGGCAAGTTATTTAAATTTCCCCAATTTAAGCCTCAATTACTTCATTAGTTTATATGAAAATATAAAGGTTATAAATGAAGAGTTTAGCATAGTTCCCAGGATAATGTAAACTCTCAAGAAATGATAGTTATTATTGTCAATGATGTTTTAGGTTTAGAAAAAACAAATAACTTGTTTAAGATAGGATACCTTAAAGAGAGCAGAGCTAAGAATTGAACTCTAGTCTTAGCCTTTATTAATACCCTAACTATAGACTATGTTCTTTTAGTGCTAAAGCACACAAAATTCTTACTAGTTGGCCCTTGCCATAGTGCTTTGCTCACTGTTGCTACTTTGGTAATAATTACAAATAGTGATACATTAAAACAAAATTTGTTTTAAGTAATAACTATCAACAACATTTAAGAAGTACAGATAAGCAAAAGAGGGAAAAGTAAAAATCAGTCATAAATATACCTTCTAAAATAATCAGTTACCTTCTAAAAACAGGATTATTCTAAACATATAGCTTTGTGACCTGCTTCTCTTGATTTTAAAATATGTTGTGAACCCCCTTCTATGTGAATATTTATTGATTGCTAGCAACTTTTTTAAATGTCTGCAGAGCAGAATATTTTATTGCATTATAATACATTCCTCTTGTTTGACTGTTAAAGGCTCTTCCATTTTTCTACACTTGAAGGAATGTTACAGTAATTAATCACAAAACCAAATCTATGAATACATTAATGATTATTTCCTTAAGATATATTTTAAAAAGTGAAATGCTAGATAAAAAGTATAGCATGAAAGGGTATGAATTAGCAGAATTCTGAGTTTGGTATATCCTGATCTTTTCAGAAGCAAAACCCCTTTTTATTGCATTATCAAAGGATAACTGTGGGAAACATTTTTTCAGCCACCAGAGATTGCTTTAAGACTTCTCTAAAAGTGAAATAATTTAAAACTGACATTGAGGTAACCATCGAAAGTGCATATAAAAAAGAACTCAATTATCATTAGCTATTCTTATAATAAAACAAACATCCAATTTGTTTAATATCATACTAAGTACTTCAAGTATCTACGCCTCCTCTTAAAGTGTATTTAGGTATACTTGAAAGTCAATGAATCAAGTCCTAAAAAAGAGAGAAAATCCTAAAAAATTGTAAAGAAAAGATCTGGGCTATGGACATATCTCAAAGAGCAAATCTGAGCTCTTAGCAAGTCTAGAGCCCTAAATTCCATACCTGGCACCTCAGGTTGCCTTGAATGTATCTGGATGGATCCTAGACACCCCAGCACCAGTAGTGTGGAGGAGGAGCAAAAAGAGGAGGAAAGAAGGAGCAGAATAAAGAGAAGGCAGAGGGGAAATAGGAGGAGGGAGGGAAAGGAGGAGAAGGAAGAAAGGAGGAGTAGGAGAAGGAGGAAGAGGAGGAGGAAAAATCAAGAGTCTGTCAGGAGAATATTTGCAATTTTTCCTCTAACTCCCTTGTAAGTTGTGGCATGTCTTTTCTGGACCTCAGAAATTTTATCTATAAGGAGGCACTGGGTCTGATGTCCTCTTTAATATTTCCATCAACTTTACCATGTTAAGTTTAGTCCTACCCAGTAATTCTTATGCATACCAGCATTTCCTGCACTTTAAATTAAGTACTTTTTTCATCAGGTAGAAATGGTTATTTTTCTTTACTTTTTATTTTATTTTATTTTATGCACTGGACTGGAGCGATAGCACAGCGGGTAGGGCTTTTGCCTTGCATGCAATCAACCGGGGATCATTCCTCAGTCCCTCTCTGAGAGCTGGGCAAGATACTGAGAGTATCCCACCCCTGTGGCAGAGCCTCATAAGCTACCGGTGTCATATTTGATATGCCAAAAACAGTAACAACAAGTCTCAAAATGGAGACGTTACTGGTGCCCTCTCGAGCAAATAGATGAACAACGGGACAACAGTGCTACAGTGCTATAATTTTTAATCATACTATTAATGATAGGATTCATGCATATAGTGTTCCACCGCCGGAGTGTCCCTGCTCTCAACCTTTCCCTCCACCCCTTCTCTATGTTCCCGGGTCTTGAGAGTGAAAGTCATAGTAAAAAGGTAGGGAAAGGCCAAAGAGCTTTTTTTCCCATTTCTACTTATCACCTGCTACCAATACCTGTTTTATTACCTGCCTACCACTGCACTGATGTCTACTATTCATTGTCTAGTGTGGCTTTGGAGGGCACAGTGTAGCTGAAGAGCTCTCCCCCGTTACTCAGGTCAGTGAACGATATTTTTAACCTGAAATTATAGTGCACAAAAGTCTTGGTCACTTCAAAGTTTAGTGATGTCAATTGTCTTCATCTTCCTCTTTGCTTTGAACATATTTTAGACATGAATCTACTGCTAAAACCCGACTAGTCATACAAGGTGTCCATAAATCCCTGTTGTATATAAGTTGCCTTCTGGAGGCTCCTTTCCCCAAAAGGGTAAGATTTACTCTCTCAGGGTATCAAATGGGTCAGGTTTGTAAACCCTCCAGCCGAGAATAGTGTTTCATCAGTGCTATGATCCAAACGGTCCAAATGGTGTTGATGGAACACAGTTAAAGCACAGAAAGCTGGCTAAAGAGGGCAGGGAGATTTATTCATTCAATCTTCCCGCGCAGGCTCCTTGCCAAACCCAGAGCCAGCTGACCTCAAGCTGAACTCAAGTCTCCCCGGCAAGGCGCCCCCTGGAGGCGGCGGTGGGGGTGGCGGGTGGCCAAGCGGCCGCGCTGCGCTGGGGCGGGCTGGCGAGCGAGCAACGCGGTGCAACTCCGTGGACGTCCTCCGGTCCGCCGCGCCCTGTCCAGCGCCAGCCGCCTCGGGCTGGGCCGCGGCATTAAGAAGATGCGCCTCAAGAACCAGGTAGCCAGGCCTCGGGCTGGCCCCGCGTCCCCACGCCCCGCCCACCCGCCGTGAGAGAAGGTGGCGGCCGCGCGGCCACGTGGCCGCCACTGGGCAGCTCCCGGGCGCCCTGCGGTCACCCGGCTCCCGGGAAGGATGGAGGGAACTTCCCCGCCCCGCGCAGCCCCTAGCCGGGGGAGCTGTGGCTATCTCTTTATCCGCCATCGGGAGACTCTGGCGTCCCGGGGGTCTCGGTCACTCCTTCGCCCGCCTCCCGAGACCTGGAGACAACTGAAACTCGGGTTGGCGCGCTCTTCCTCCCCCGCGACAGCGACCGCGCCACACCCTCTGCGCCTCTCGCAGCCGTCCTGCGGGGGCTGTGCTGAAATAGGCGGTGGCGCCAAAAAGTCCCGGGCAGCTGGGAGAGAGCCGGACCCCTGGGTGCTGAGCTCTGGAGCACTGATCCCCTGGGGGGCGGGGGAGGGGTGTGTGTGTGGTGTGTCTTTCCCCCTGGAGCCCACTATGGACCCGGAGCACTGATCCCCTTGTGTGTGTGTGAATGTGTGTGTCTGCATGTGTTTAACTGTGTCTTTCCCCTACTGGTGCCTGCTATGGACCCAGAGCACTGATCTCCTGGTGTGTGTGTGTGTGTGTGTGTGTGTGTGTGTGTGTGCGCGCGCGCGCGTGCATGTGTCTGTGTGTGTCTTCCCCATACTGCAGCCCGCTGTGGACCCGGAGCACTGATACCTTGGTGTGGTGGTGGTGGTGGTGGTGTGTGTGTGTGTGTGTGTGTGTGTTGAGGGGGGGGGTCCGTTTCTGTGTGTAGGTGAGGTGCGGGTGGGAAGGTCTGCGCGTTAGTGTCTGCGTGTCTTTGTGTGTCTTCCGCCACTGGTGCCCGCTACAGACCTGGAGTTGGGACAGCTCTAGGAGCTATTGAAGGGAACCCCGCTTCTGTTGCTCTAACCAGTGTGCTCTGGTGTGGCAGAGAAGAAAAAAAGCTCAGGTATTAGTAAGGTTTGTGTGCTGTCAGTATTGTCTCTTTAGTCTCGGGGTTGTCAGACGTTTAGGATTTTGTAAACTCACATCTTACACTCTTGAGCCCGGGGGAGAAGAGTTCATTTCTGAAAGGGAGAGAACCTCCTCTCCCCAGACATCTGCTGTGGGAGTTAGGGAGGGCCCCAGGAAACCAAGGGGAGGAGCTTCTAGAAAACAACTCTCGGCGTTTGGGGGCAAGTGAGTCCTGTTGATTCCCAAGGTGTTATAAGTGTCTCTCAAGGGTGTTGATTCTCATAAACTCTTCCCACAGGGGAATTCCATGCCCACCTCCACTACACAGTAAGGCACGAACCCAAATGGGTTCCAGAGAGCATCCCGTGGACCCTACTTCGCTGTTTCATTTTTGTAAAAAATCTTTGAAGAGGCTGCCACACAGAACTCTTTGTGCATTTTTGTCTAGTTTTTCATTTTTCATAATACTTGCAAATTAATACTGAACAAGCTTTAACCTCAGTCACTTCAGAATAAGTTTGATGTTTTAAGGAGGTTGTGAATGGGACTCCATTCATGAGACAAGTAGTCTGTGTGAAGTGTTTTGGAAATGTGAGTGGGTTGAGTTTTAAACATTGAATGAAATTAATATAAGGAAGAATCAAAGGTTCAATCCAGATGTGTGCCTCCTAACTTCCCTAATAGAGTGACAGTGCAGTGTTGCACTGTGGAAGACCCAGAGGAAATGAATTGTTAGATTCCTTCTCTTCTTGAATTTTTGTTTAGTTTTAAAAAATTAACCCCTCCTGGGAGAAGGCAGCTGGAATTGAGAAGGGATCACTAAGAAAATGAGAGTTGGAGGAATTGGTCCGGATGGGAGATGTATGCTGAAAGTAGATAAAGGCCCAAACATGATAAGCTCTCAGTATCTGTATTGCAAACCATAATGCCCAAAAGTAGAGAGAATATTTGGAATATTGCCTGCCATGGAGGGTGGAAGGGTGGGAAAGGGGGGTATACAGGGGATATTGGTGGTGGGGAATGTGCACTGGTGGAGGGATGGGTGTTTGATCATTGTGTGATTGTAACTCAAACATGAAAGCTTGTAACTATATCTCACTGTGATGCAATAAAAAAAAAAAAACCTTAGCCTCTCCTTTGTCCTGGGGCATATATAAGATTTTACCCTCTCCTACCAACTCTATAAATGTATATGTGTGTGTGGGACGGGGGGCTGGAGCAATAGCACAGAGGGTAGGGCGTTTGCCTTGCACGCTGGCCAACCTAGGTTTGATTCCTCTGCCCCTCTCGGAGAGCCCGGCAAGCTACCGAGAGTATCTCACCCGCACAGCAGAGCCTGGCAAGCTACTCGTAGCTTATTCGATATGCCAAAAACAGTAACAACAAGTGGAGATGTTACTGGTGCCCACTCAAGCAAGTCGATGAGCAACGGGGTGACAGTGACAGTGACAGTGATGTGTGTGCGTGTATATGTGTGTATACATATATATAAGCCATGTGATTTTTAGTTGAAGAATTTTTAAATAGCCCTCTTTAGTTATGAAGAATGTTAGCCTCTGAAATTTTTGCTTGCTTGGTGTACTTTGGGCTGTGATTGATTGCACTAAAGGTTGGAGGTTCGGCTGTTAGATCTGGTGGCCTCACTAATTCCATGACGTAGTGTGTTTTGAATTAACGTAGAACCTCTTAGCATTTCTGTAGTGACAATATAGTTTAGCATGAGGGATTCTAATTCAATATTCTCGGTTCAGTTCTGATCCTACACAGTAGTAATGTGGCATTGCATAATTAATTTTTTACCCCTCCCTTTTATTCCCGATAGACCAATGAGGCAATTCCAGTCTTTGACATGAGGATTAAATGGGATGCCTTATATGACACTGTCTAATATGTGGACACCCAATAAATACTCCTGTTGTTAACCCTTTTTCTGACTCCATAACATTTTAGCTAATGGAGATAGAAGGTTTGGACTTTTGGAAAGAAAACATTTAACCCTTATATTCTTTCTTAATTCTGTGGTTTGAATTCCTTGACTTTCTAGATCTTTCTGCAACGAAATGATTACAATAATATCAATGCACATGTCCTACCTATTCAAGATATGAATTCGTGACTACAATTTTCTCTGCTAATTAGATTCTGGCCACAGTATACTCAGAGGTACCTAAACTGCCTCCTTCATGATTTATTTCCCTGATCAGTTTGAATTTCACCTCAGCTCAAACATGCAAGCAACAGGATG
Source organism: Sorex araneus (assembly GCF_027595985.1). Classification (NCBI taxonomy): domain Eukaryota; kingdom Metazoa; phylum Chordata; class Mammalia; order Eulipotyphla; family Soricidae; genus Sorex; species Sorex araneus. The sequence goes on along the minus strand of NC_073306.1, from coordinate 25,191,615 downwards.
TGATATTTTATTTAAAGAAAAGTAAAGGAAATTTTGAAATTTTGTTGTGCAAAATGGATCTCAAATGTATATACTACCAGTTTATGTTATCCTGCATGGTCTCTGAACAACTGGCAAAGTAGCTAGTATTGATGTTGCAGCTGCTATAGAGTTCTAAATTGCTTTACAAATTTTTACATTTTATTAATGTAATGATAGAATTTATAGTTATCCAGTGTGTGTTGATTGCAAACAAATTTATTATAGTACTAGATTTATTCTCAATCTTGTTTTACCTTTAATATAAATACTGCAGTTTTTAGATTTAATTGTAATGGGTAGATTATTCACTTACAAATTTTTACTTGAAAGCAAATACTTTTGAACAAATTATAGTTTATTAGATCAGAGTTACAATGCCCACACAAACTTGCTTTTATTTTTCACTTCTGAAATTTCCATTAGCAAAAAAAAATTGCTAATGTCACTGGGCTCCCTGAAACTATTTCACACAACAGATTGGATTTGGAGTTGATAAAATAGTTAACTCAGTGGATAAATTTGTTGAGTGTTTGTTCAGTATGGATCAGGCCCACTTGTAGGTGCATGGGGTACATTAGTGTGCAGGACTCAAAAGTACCCTTCAACTGGGACACAATGGGAGAGAGGTTGAAAATAAGCACAATAAACAAGTGCTTTAGGTAACATGTTACAAAGTTATTAATACTATGGGCTAAAACAAGAGTAGGATAAATGGGATTGGAAGCTTGGGTTAGGAAGTTCTGTCACTGTCACTGTCATCCTGTTGCTCATCGATTTGCTCAAGCGGGCACCAGTAACGTCTCCATTGTGAGACTTGTTGTTACTGTTTTTGGCTTATCAAATACACCACAGATAGCTTGTCAGGCTCTGCCATGTGGGCTAGATACTCTTGGTAGCTTTCCGGGCTCTCCGAGAGGGGCAGAGGAATCGAATCCAGGTCGGCCACATGCAAGGCAAGCGCCCTATCCGCTGTGCTATCGCTTATTATCTTGAATAGTGTATGTCTTCTTGAGAAGAAGGTGAACTTCAATTGTACCTATGGAGGTGAAAAAGTTCTCCAGTGGATATCAAGAGAATAAGCAGAGAGCTCAGCTAGATAAAGATTCTTAGGTAGGCATATATTGAGAGAAGTTCAAGAAACAAGAAGAAAGTCAATGTGGTTAGAGAGGCGTGAGCAGAGAAATAAAGATTATGCATTGAATTATAAAATCTGTGTGCTGAATGAAGTATGTTATTCATTATGTGTAGTGAGATGTTTGACCACTATACTAAGCACACTGTAGTTGTTCTTCAGATGTTTTTGGCAAAGAAATTGGCTTGTTGCTGTAGAGGGAGAAAAAAATTCCATATCCCTCTAGGTTCTTCTTTTGTTTGAATGAGTAATTGAAAGAGCATCAGACAGGTTAGTTAAGAAAAAAAACCAATTTGATAACATATGTGTAAAGATAAAGACTTACAGGCAATAAATTAAAAAAAAATTAAGCAGGGGGCAGAGTTATAAAACAGGGATAGGGGCACTTGCCTTTCACGTGATTTACCTGGATTTGGTCGCTGGCATCCCATATGGTGCCCTAGCCTTCCAAGAGTGATCCCTAAGCTCAGAACCAAGAGTAAACCTTGAACACAGTCAGGTGTGGCCCAACTTCCCTCCCCCCAACACACACACACACACACACACACACACACACACAAAAGAGCAACAAAAGAATAATGGTGCAGACCTGGGATACGTATTCTAGGTTAAGGATTGGGATGTTGAGAAGAGAAGGGAGATTTCATATAATAAGGAGAGGATTACTTTATCCTCACTCAGGAGTGAAAGATGAGTTTCTCAGGTAGAGAGGGTATGTTCTCCAATTAACTGGATGATATCCCTAAAACCAAATTCTTCTAAGTCTTAAGGGTGGGGTGAGAGCAGTAGTTGCTTTTAAAAAAAATAGTTTGTTATGATTTTCTTAAGGAAATTAAAAAATAGTACCAATATTATTGTTTTAGATTTGTAATGCTTCTACTCTATGCTAGCCAGCAGAATACCAGGATCTCTTCACCATGATCCCGGGTCCACACCCCCACCACTCCAGTACCCTCAGGATTGTCTAACCTCTTGCTTTGTTTCTTTATACTACCAAATGAGATCATCTGGACTTTTTCTTTTTAAGATACTTCATGTGCATGGCATTCTCCAACACCATTAAAGTTGCAGCAAACTATAAGATTTCATTTTTCTGATTTTTCAGATGGAAACTCTGTCACTGTCACTGTCATCCGTTGCTCATCAATTTGCTCGAGCAGGCACCAGTAATGTCTCCATTTTGAGATTGTTGTTACTGTTTTTGGCATATTGAGTACACCAAGGATAGCTTGCCAGGATCTGCCATGCAGGCAAGATACTCTTGGTAGCTTGCCGGACTCACCAAGAGGGGCGGAGGAATCGGACCCGGGTCAGCCACATGCAAGGCAAATGTCCTACTGCTGTGCTATCACTCTATTATTAATTTTTTGATAAATTTCCAAACCATTTTTTGAAGCAGCTGAACCAAGCTGTATTCTTACTAGCAGTAGTAAAAGTTCCTTTGTTACCACATCTTTATCAACACTTATTTTCAGACTTTTTGATATAAACCATTCTTGCTGTTGTGAGGTATTATTTTATTGTGCTTTGAGTTATATTTTCTTGATAATCAGTGATGATGAACATTTTTATAAGTTTATTGACCATCTTTGTATCATACTTGAAGAATTTTCTGTTCCTCTTGACTCCCCATTTTTTATGGGATTATGTATTGGATTTGTTGTTATAGAGCTTTGAGAGTGCATTAGATATCTAGGTTAATATTAGCCCTACTTATAGGGCTAATATTGTGTAATATATGGAAAGTTTCTTATATCAGTGGAATTTCTTTTCATTTTAGGCCTTTTTTAAGAATTTTCTTTTTCTATATCCCTGGTATCTATTTCAACCTAATACTTTTTATTATAAATGAGTTTTATTTTAATACTTAAGTATAATTTTTATTTTAAAAATCAGCATAGTGTCTATTTTACTTTTTTTACAAGAGCATGGTAACTAAAATTAAATTTTATTTTATTTTAATCACCGGGCTTTGCAATTTTATAGTATTCTCGGTGCTAATTATTTTTCCCAAACTCTGATCCAGTAAGTAATTTATGCCAATACAAATAAAGTTTGTAAAAAGGATACTATAAAATTCACCAAATTGGAAGAAAAGCTGAGGGAAAAAAATGCTAATCCATCCAAAACCTCAACAATGAAAGCCCTTTACTTTCTTTCAGGAGCTTGTCACTGTGAGCCAGACTTGGTAACACCCAGGGTCTTAATCTTAGGCTTCATTTCTTTTGCAATGAAGATGCTTTTTAGTTTGATGTAGTTCCATTTGTTCACTTCTACTTTTGTTTTCTTTGCCGAGAGAGTCATATCACTGTGGTCAGGTTCTTAGAGAGTCCTGCCTTCAATATATTTTACAGATACAAGTTTTATATCATGCTTTTGGTCCATTTAACATTTATGTACAAGGTGAGGTATGATTCTAATTTCACTTTTTTGCATGTCACTATCTAGTATTCTCTGCACCACTTGTTGAACAGACTTTCTCTAGACTTCATACATCTAGCTCCTTTGTGATAAATTAACTGCTCATGCATACAAGGGTTTAATCTCTAAACTCTCAATTCTGTTGCACTTATCTAGGAGTTTGTGTTTGTTCATACAATTTTGATTACTATAGCTCTATATTAAAGATTAGTGCAATATTTCCCATCTTCTCTTTCCTTAGGATTCCTTTGGATGTTTGTACTTTCATAAGAGTTTTAGAATTATTGTTCTATATCATTGTTAAATGCCATAGGAATTTTGTTGGGAATTGTATTGCATCTATCTGTAAATTACTTTGGGTAAGATAGTCATTTTCTTTTTTTGCTTTTGTTTTGTTTTGTTTTTTGTTTTGGGTCATACCCAGCAATGCACAGGGGTTACTCCTGGCTCATGAACTCAGGAATTACTCCTGGCGGTGCTCAGGGGACCATATGGGATGCTGGGAATTGAACCCGGGTCAGCTGCGTGCAAGGCAAACGCCTTGCCCGCTGTACTATCACTCCAGCCCCAGATAGCCATTTTCTTAAAGTTGATTCTTCCAATCCATGAACAAGGAATGTTTCCATTTCCTTGTGTATTCATTTTTTCTTTCAAAGTGATTTATAATTTTTACTAAATAGTTATTTTTGCCTTTTTTGTTAAATGACTCCTAGATTTTTGAGGGTGTTTTTTTTTCCAGAGTCATAATAGCATAGTTTTTTTCCAAGTGTTCAGTATAAATTTTGTTTATTTACTCAACTAATTACATATCAAAAAGTCATTTTTGATATGTAATTAGTATTACATATCAATACTAATTTGTATTGAATTAGTTTGAAGTTTGTATTGTACATTTTAAACAACACACTCACAATCTATATGATCTAATTCCTTTTAAAACATGTTTTTTGGTTCTCTATTAGACTGCCTAATGCAGTGTTTAAATAGAAGCTGAATTTACACACAGTAAAATGTGCAAATCTAAATATATAATTGAATGAGTTTTAACAAATACATACGTCTTTTTATTTTAGGGGTTACATCCCACAAGTCTTAGCATAGTTAGCATAGTTTTTCTTATTTCTTTCTTTTCTACATCATTGTTAACATATAAGAATGCATCAGATTTCTGTGCATTGATTTTGTAGCCCGTTAGTTAACTGCAGAAGTTTTTTGTTTATAGTAATTTCAAAGAGGATTCTTTTTTTGTTTTTTTAACAATACGTTTTATTGGATCACCTCGAGATACAGTTACAAGTTTTCATGATTATATTTCAGTCATATAATGCTTGAGCACCTATCCCTCCACTAGTGCACACTTTCCACTGCCATCATTCCCAATATCCCTCCAGCCACCCCTACCCCATGCCACACCCTGCCTGCCTCTATGTCAGGTACATACTTCTTACTGTCTCTCTAATTTTGGGTTACGATTTGCAAATGCTAAGAGGCCATCATGTTTGGTCCTTGATCTACTTTCAACACATATCTCCCATGCCAGGTGATTCCTCCAACTATCATTTATTTAGTGGTCCCTTCTCCATACCAACTGCCTTTTACCCCCAGCACGTGAGGCTGGCTTCCAAACCATGGAATGATCGTCCTGGGCCTTATCTCTACTGTCCTTAGGTGTTAGTCTCATTTTATCCTACTTTATATTCCACAAATGAGTGCAGTCATTCTATGTCTGTCCCTCTCTTTCTGACTAATTTCACTTAGCATGATACTCTCCATGTCCATCCACTTATATGCAAATTTCATGATTTCATCTCTTCTAAGGACTGAAGCGATAGCGGATAGGATGTTTGCCTCGCACACAACCAACCCCGGTTCGATTCCTCCATCCCTCTCAAAGAGCCCGGCAAGCTACCGAGAGTAACTCGTCCACATGGCAGAGCCTGGCAACCTACCCATGGTGTATTCCATATGCTCAAAACAGTAACAACAAGTGTCACAATGGAGATGTTACTAGTGCTGCTCGAGCAAATCAATGAACAACAGGAGGACAGTGCTACAGTGCTACATTTCGTCTAACAGCTGCATAGTAGCCATTGTGTAGATGAACCAAAGCTTCTAAGAGGATTCTTTAGAGTTTCCTGTATCTCAAATCATACCAAATAGTGATAGTTAGATTCTTTTGTTGTTGTTATTTTTATTGATCTTTGCATCTGCATTCATCAGGGATATTGGTCTGAAATTTTCTCTTTTAATAATGTCTCTGTTTGGTAGACTGCTTTCCTTGCAGGTGTCTAACTCAGTGTTGACCCCCATAGTGTCCCCAAGTCTTTTCAGGATTGATCCCTAAGCATAGAACCAGGAGCAATTTTCACAGAAATTGGGAGAATTCCTATTTCTTTCACTTCTTGGAAGAGGTTAAGAAGAATGGGTAGAAGGCCCTCCTTGAAGATTTGGAAATACTCAATAGTAGCCCTATCTGGACTAGAACATTTTTTTCTTGAGATTTTTGATAACTATCTTGGATTCTTTGAGAGGACTAGTTTTATTTCTGGGTCTTCTATTTCCATCTGACTCCATTTTGGGAGGTTATAAGACTCTACAAATTTTTATTTCTCTCCTTTCATTTCCATTCTGATTGTGTGTGTGTGTCTGTGTGTGTATAGACAGGAATTTGTCTACTTTACTGATTCTTTTAAAAAAAACAATCTTGGGTTGGAGAGACTACAGGGGAGTACAGGGGAGTACAGGGGTAAGGGGCAAGGCACTTGCCTTGCATGTAGCCAGAGCTAGTGGATCCAGGGCACTGCGTATGGTCTCCTGAGTACTACCAGGAATGACCCCTGAGCACCTCTTGATATGTCCCTTCCTAAAAACAAACAAACAAACAAACAAACAAACAAAAAGACCAATGAAAAATGACAATAAAACAGTTCTTGGTTTTATTATTTATATATTTCTTTTTATTTATTTTTAAAATAATTTCTAAGATATCATAAGTTTCTGTTCGTTTTTACTAGTTTCCTCATTTTGCTTGCTTTAGGCTCTCTTTGTTGTTCTACTTTATTGAGATGTTAAGTTCAGTCGTTTATTTGTGCCTGTTCTTGTTTCCTGATGAATTCTAGAAGTGTTCTTCACACAGATTTTTCCTAGTCTCAAAAGTTCTGATAGCTCATGCCTTCAGTCCCACTTGCATCCAGGAATCTTTTTTATTTCTCTTACTACTTTCTCTTGATCAAGTGATTGTTTAATAGTGCATTGTTCAACTTCTACGTCTGGATAAATCAATTTCTACATCTGGCTGTCTCTACCTTATTCAGCCTGCTTTTGCCTGAGATTATTTTCTAGCCTTTATTTTGAGTCTGGGTATATCATGACAGTTTAAAGGAGTCTCTGATAAACATCAGAAATTCTGTTTTTTCAGAGTAGGAGACTAATACCCAAGACTAGTAGTATATAATACCAGGAGGTTGGCTCCATAGCTTGGAAGCTGGCCTCACATGCTGGGGGAAAGTCATCCCAGATAGAGAGGGGAACACCAAGTAATATGTGATTGGAGATCCTGCATGGGAAGGGAGATGCATGCTAAAAGTAGACTAGAGACTGAACAGGATGACCACTCAATACCCCTATTTCAGGCCACAACACCCAAATGGAAAGAGAGATATCAAATTGGAATGCCCTGCCACAGAGGCGGGGTGAGGTGGGGGGATGGGATTGAGGGGGTGGGAGGGATACTGGGTTCATTGGTGGTGGAAAATGGACACTGGTGGAAGGATGGGATCTCAAACATTGCATGAGGGAAAAACAAGCACGAAAATGTGTGAATCTGTGACTGTACCCTCACTGTGACTCACTAATTAAAAAATAAATTAATTAAAAAAAATAAAATTAAAAAAAAAGAAACTCTGTTTTTTGATCCACTCTATGCCTTTTGCTTGGTAAGTTTGGGCCACCTGATATTTAATGAAATTATTGAAATAAAGACCATTTTTGTTTGGGTACTGGATGTTTTTCTGTAATCTTTGTTTCTTCAGCCTCTGTATGAGACAGTTTAGTGACCAAGAACTTTTTTTTTTTAGCACAAATCAAACCATTTATTATACGCTAGCAATGTGTCAAATGGTGGGGTTTCTGTTCGTCTTTCAAGTCATCAGTCTTTTGATGACAGACTGTACTGTGATGGCAGAAGTGGTATTGTATGTCCAGGTCCACCCACCAGCTATGGTTTTTGTGAGGGAACCACTGTGTTAAATGCCTACAGCCTATATCTTCATCTTAGGTTTTTCTACAGAAGGATTTGTACTTGGTTTGCTGGCTGATTTCAGTTTTCTTCATCTTCTTTCTGAGAGAGGCACTATAATGGGTCCCATATTTACTAGTGATCCCAACATTCTTGGTGTGTTTAGCTATCTTGCTACAAAATAGTTCAGAGTGTAGAGAACTACCAAGAACTTCTACAGTTGTTTCTAAGTGAAGTTTGTATTGAGCCATCTCATTTGAGTGAGAACCTCTGGATAAAATATTTTTGTTTGAATGGGTTTTTTTTCAGTTTGTTGATTATATTATACCTTTACCTTCTAGCCTGTAGAATTTCATTTCAAGAATCTGCTGTGATTTTTATGGAAGCTCTCATAGGTATGTTCAGGATTGCTCTTTCTGCTCCCAGTATCTCTATATTTTACTCTTGAGAATTGGATCACAATGTGACTTGGGCTTATTTTCCTTAGTACTTTATGAGCTCCTGAATCTAGGTGTATGAATTGATTCTCTGACTGGGGAGTTTGAAGCCACAATTTCTCCCACCAAAATTTCTTCCTTTGTCTCTTTTTCTGGGACCCCTGCAATTTGGATGCCATTTCTCATCAGACTGTCCCATAGATATCTGATGTTTTCTTAGTTTTTCTATATTATTTTGTCCCTTTTTGTTCTTTTTTTGGGTGGATTCATGCATTTTTAATTCTGTTATGCTGGTTTGTTCCTCTGCTTCTGTCATTCTGCTATTTATTCCCTCTATTATATTTTTAGGTCTCCTGCTATGCTTTTTATCAGCGATTTATGACAAATATTCTTGTTTGTCTGTATTTTTCTTTTTGTAACTTCTTCTATTGTTTTCTGCATTTAAGGACCAAAATAGTAGCACTTTGAAATCTTTATCTGGGATACTAGGGAACTCTTCTGTACTTGAGATATTTCCTGTGCTTTTGTCATTGTTTGTTAGTGCAGGTGAATTCCTCTGCTTCTTCATAATTTCTGCAGACTGAAGCTTACGTCTTAAGTTGGGGGACTGGGCAGATGTCTAGGTGCGGTTTGGGTCAGGGGTCCCCAGGTACAAGGGAGCCTAGGTATATCCTTACCTGAGAGGGGTGGCATGTTTCAGGCTAGTTGGTTCTGCACAGCTCCATTGGTCAGACTGGGGCTGCCTCACAGGATTGAAGGTCCAGTTGGGGTTTGGGTCTTAGAGAGTTCATATACTTCTTCACTTTATGGGAAAATGTGTGCCTGATTTATTTTTAGATTAGGAGAAGGGCAAAGAATTGAGATGAGCAGCAATTTCTTTCTCAGAAGTCTGCATTCCTGGGCCAGGAAAATAGCACCAGGTTTAGAAGTACATGCTTTACATGCATGAGACCTAGTTCAATTCCTGACATTGCATGCTTCTCTTGTCACTTCTGGGTGTAACCTGAGAGGCCCTTCTAGCATCACCAACTGTAGCTCTAGTGACTCTAAGTACAGACAGAGTGGCCCTGGTTGTCTCCATGATTGCATATGGCTGCTGCTTGAACCGTTTGCATGAAACTTTTGGACCTGATAGCTGAATACTGCCTATAGTGGTCCCTGGGACCCTTGAATACTGCTTGGGAAGTCTCCTACCAAAACAAAAACAAAAATAAAATCCCAACAACTCTATTTCTAAGAACGGCAACCATTTCTTTAATAAAAACTTGGTTGACCCTTAGTTCTCTCTAGATGGTGATACTTTTTGGATGATGCTTACTCTAGGCATATTGGGTAAAATCTACCTGACCTTTTCGGGGAGACAAATATTACTTATGTTTATAAGAATCATTACTGAACTAAAATAGAAACCGAACTAGGCTTCTAGAATTGTTCCCCTTTTGGACCCAATTGTGACGTGGATATCTATGGAGATTTCCCCTATATCAGCAAGAAATTCTTGGATACCAGCAAGGTACCTGAGAATTCAGCTCACTTCTGACTCTTTCAGAAAGAGCATCAGAAGCCACAGGTAAAGGACTCAGTCTCTTAAAACCACCTTCCATTTCAAATCCCGATCTTAAGCTGTAACCACTGGCTCAAAATCAGAGGCTGCTTCAGGTTTTAGTGATTTAAGGTGTGGCTCATAGAACTGAAGGTATTTACTCAGTCATTAATTTCTATAAAAGGATATAACTCAGATATTGCCAGATGGAATAGTTTTATATGACAGGGAATTGGAAAAGACTGTAGAGCTTCCATATCATCTCTAGGCATATCAGTCTCCCTAAATCTTTACATGCTTATCAACTGTAAGTGCACTAAAATTGTTTTAGAATTTCATTACATAAGCATGAAATCATCAACAATTAGTAACTAAACTCAATCTCCCCTCCCCACAGTGTGGGGATGGAATTGGAAACTCTAACCCTATGTAATCAAAGGATTGGTCCTGTAGCCATCTGCTTGCCTCATTAGATGCTTCCAAGATGTGGGAGATCATTGCCCGAACAAAAACGTAATACCAAGGCTGGAATAATCTGGGCAAAACAGCATATGTCTTAGAATATAAATGGGCAGCAAAAATGTGCCCAGGAGTGAGTAAAATAGATTAAAGGGCAAGCAAAAAATATGCCCAGGAAAGAGTAGAATAAAATAGTTTGAATCTTCTAGGACAACATAGGCAAAAACCAAATAGGAAACTGTTTCAACTTTAAGTGCCCATGCTGAATGGCTATGTGAATCCCATATGACCCAGTAATACCACTTCTGGGAATATACTCCTGAGGCCCCAAAACACACTTTTCTGAAGAAAAATCTTTTGCCCTTCTATGTTCATTGCTATTCAATTCACAATAGCTAGTATCCGAAAACAACCCTAGTGCCCAAGAACAGAGTACTAGATAATGAATGGCTATATGAATATCCCAATCTCTGCTATTAATGTATCATTGAATTTTGATGTGCTTACTAACTGTTCTTAGTATCTCTGTCTACTTAAACAATAACTCACTTGTCAAGAACTAGGATTGCGGAACCATATTGTATTGAATAAATGGCTATCCCATGCACTCACTTTTGGTGGCCCATGAAACCCTAGAGCTTGAACAGTCCATGTGTTTGTCTTATTCTCTGTGACTGACTTCTGCTTCACAGAGGTTGAAGGTACCAATCCAATTGACTTTAGGCACCAAATGTTATTTAACAAGACACAATATCAATACTTAGGTGTAAGAAATCACGCAACCCAGAGATTCTTCTGGCATCGATTTATTCAGAGACCTTCTCATGCAAAACGGGAAAGAAGAGGAACGAGGGACGGACGAGGAGGAACCCCCCCCAGCTAGGCAGCTTCCCTCCTTATATACCCCTCGCTGCTTGCTTACACCCAAGTGTCTGCAGCTGATAGACTAGTTACAGCTCGTGGCGTGACAAGACATCCTGATTCCTTATCAGGTGTTGTCTACAAAGCACGGTGCAATTAACAAGAAACAGGTGTCCACGAAGCACGGTCTCGTCAAATCTTTTTTTTTCTTTTTGGGTCACACCCGGCGATGCACAGGGCTTACTCCTGGCTCTGCCCTCAGGAATTACTCCTGGTAGTGCTCAGGGGACCATATGGGATGCTGGGAATTGAACCCGGTTCGCTGCATGCAAGGCAAACACCCTACCTGCTGTACTATCACTCCAGCCCCAAAAGTTCAAATCTCTTGAAAATTGTGAACAGATACATACAAGAAATATTTATATTGGCCATTTAATCAAAATGTTGTAATTATGTTACTGGCAAAAGTTAAATTGTGCTGGGAAAGGGGAAGGGCATGAAACTAACATGGAAATACTTGTGTATGGGTATCTGCAATCTATCTGACTATTGACATACTGACTTTCCTAGGGAATTAATATTTATGTAGACCTAATCATTTGGCACTGGAGAATTTATTTTTAATGTAATATCTTTACACATGCATAGAAATTTTAATTGGAGGAAGAGATGGGCCTAGCAGACTTGTAAAGATTAACTCCCCAAAAAGTTGAGTACACATTCTTCAGTGCACACAAGACAGATCCATTACATCCTGGTTCACAAAACATATTTCCGCAAAATCAAGACAGTAGAAATCATATCAAATATCCTCTTAGATCTCAAGCTTTGAAAATGGAAATTCATCACAAACAGGGGAAAAACTCAAACATTTGGAAGTTAAACAACTCATTACTAAAACTCAGTAGAAAAGAAAATAAAAAATTGCTGAAACGAAATACAAAAGATACCAGAACATCTGGACCACTGCAAAGTGATGTTAAGAGGGAAGTTAATCAGCAATGCAAGCATTCCTTAGGAAGCGAAAAAGGGCCCAAATAAATATCATAACAGCACAACTTATATAAGAGACCAACAAAGGGAACCCAAAGCAAGCAGAAAGAAAGAAATAATAGGGGTTAGAGCGCTAGCACAGTGGATAGGGCATTTGTCTTGCATGCAGCCAACCCTGGTTTGGTTCCCAGCTTCCCATATGGTCCCCTGAGCACCACCAGGGGTAATTCCTGAGTGCAGGGCCAGGAGTAACCCCTGTGCATTGCCGGGTGTGACCCAAAAAGAAAAAAAATGAAATAATAAAATTTATAGCAGAAATCAATGAAATGGAAACCAAATTATTTTAGTTGGAAAGAAAAAAAATTCAGTATAGCTAATACTCTTTAACTCATATCATACATTGGCATTCTTCTTTCTTGTTGACATCTTATGGGATGGGGTTCTTAAGTATATATTTATGTATTTTGTTTATAGTTTACTAACTTTTTAAATATGTTATCTCATTTTACCCTCACAGCAAATCTTGATGAGAGATTAATGGCCATTAATATATTTTGGGTTAGGTGACATCCATTTTGATTTTAAATCTTTGTTCTATCCTTTCTCTTTTTTGTGGGCTTTGGATTTTATCAGTAAGCTCCTTTGCCATCTTACTTTTGGAAGGATTCAGCAAACAGGGCACACTAACAGGATGTCTCTGAAGGCATAAAGAAAATTCCATTTCCTTTGTATTTATTCTCTTGGCTCCCTACTGCCAGGCTACAGTTAAGGAGGCCACAGCTCCCACCCTTTCTACAACTACTATGTTCTCTCTCTCTCTCCCTCTCTTTTTCTCTTTCTGTCTCTCTGTCTCTGTCTCTGTCTCTGTCTCTCTGTCTCTGTCTCTCTCTGTCTCTGTCTTTCTCTCTCTCTCTCTCTCTCTCTCTCTCTCTCTTTCTCTCTCTCTCTCCCCTCTCAAGGTCTATAAAGTGAAGGGTATCCATTATTGCTTACCATAGCATGCCTCATTATCCTTTGATGACTTCCCCTTTTAAAAGCCTACTCAATTTTATTTTTTTTTTGAGCATGCCTTCTGTTTCCTAACTGAGACCATGACTAAGATGCAGCTTTAAAAATTACAACCTAGAAATCATTTTGGGGGACTTGTTCAGTGACAGAAGTCTGGCAGTAATAGAGTAGGGACTTGAAGCCTGGTTTTGTGACTCAGAGACATAATCAATTCTTAATATACCTTAAAGAAACATGTACCAACTGGTGGATACTGTTAGGAAAAAACATTTATACTTCAGTTTTCAATAAAAAGTACATTATATTGGATGAGAAACTTTTGATATGAAAAGTACAGATATGAAAGTACCATTGTTAGGGCACTTGCCTTGCACGTGGCTGACTTTGATTTGATCTCTGGTATCACATATGGTTCCCTGAGCTTTAACAGAAGTGGCCCTTGAGCACAGAGCTAAGAGTAAGCCTGAAAATTGCCAGATGTAACCCCAAAACTAACCAAAAAAGGTATATTATATGGAATATAGTTTATTTTTTTTAATATGAAATGGCCTTTGTAAAGAGTTGAGCTCTTTAAAAAGAGATACTATTTCACAAATATATTTATAAGACAAGTGGAGACTAAAATGAAACTTCTCGACTGTTTTCTTTATATTTCTGACGAAAACAGTGTGACTTAATTATGCTGTAATTAATTATCTGTAATTTTTATTTTCATCTCTTCAGTAGTCTACTATAAAATCCTCCTTATTTTTACCCTATTTTCCAGATTCTTCCCTTCTAGTCTAGTTGGTTACCAATACCAACACTGTATCTAAAAAAGCAGATCTGATCTTATTATGTCCCTAACCCTTATTTACCTACAGAATGAACCCCAAACTTACTGGTTTGTCATTTTTCGTCTATCTTTACCCTTAAGTCTAGCTTTGATCCTCCATTTTCTCCCATTCAAATCCTACACTTATCTACCATCATATTGTTTCCAGTTGATTAAATATGTTTTACTCTTACTTTTTCTCTTTATTCTTCCTGCAAAATCACCTTCCTAGGTCCCAGCATTATACTGTTAATAGAACCACATACCAACTAGAGTTTCGTGGGAAACATCATGTGAGGCCTTTTGGACTCTGCAGTCTGAGTTGCTAATTTATAGAAAGAGGCCCAGTTCCTCAAAAACACAAACTGAATCTTACTCATCTTATAGTCTATGAGTCCTAGAACTTGGTCGAGGGCTCTGGACAATCAAGTATTCTTCAACAAATGATTGGAGGTTAGGTGCCTTCAATCAGAACCTTACACACACAAAAAAAGAGAGATTTTACTTATTTGAATCTCAACAGTAAGGTGATGATGAGAGCAAAAATAAGATAAAAACCAACACTTATAATGTAATCCAGTGGTAAGTTCTTAAATAAGAAGTCTATGATAGGAGCACTTTTTTTGCTGCTGGCATCTTGAGCAGTATTCTCCACAACTTTGGTCTCTTTTCCAGTACACATATACCTGTGGTTGACCTGTGTTAGCTTGTCTTGGTGCTCTTTTAGAAGGGATTTTCTACTTTTCCCCTCCAAAGATTGGTTTGCCTTCTATTTCTTACATCTCTGATATTAAAAATCTGTTAGTTCTCACAGCATAAGGTTTTGAACAAAGGATCACTTGGGAAGCAGTAGTATTGAAGACGTTAGTCAAGTCATTGGAAGTTGTGTTCCTAAAAGTGCCTGGTGTGTGACTGTAATAATAGAAGTCAGGTTTGAAATTTGTATTACAAAATAGTTTTGTACTATAAACTCTCCCTATCACTTGCTGGGGGGCAAATGATACTAGTAATAAGTAAAATATTGCACTGTAATATGAGTTCATATCACTCTGGCATTTGAGATACATGGCAAAAAGGCAAATCTCAAAGAAGTTTGGTATGCATTAAATAATCTTGCTGGTGTTGAAATAGTATTTCTTTCCCTTTTGAGGGGATCTTTCTTTTGGGGGACAAATTATGCAAGGTTAGAATATTCTTATAATAAAATAATTTCAACAGACAAGCAGTACCAAGACACTCAAGTAAATGTAGGGTTTTTTTGTGATTTTTAAAATGGAAGAACTGCAACCCTCAAGGGTAAAATGATCATAGAAAACTAAAATTTGTTATCTGTCATGGTTTCAAAGTGCATTATATGGAGTTCCAATGGGCCATTGTCTGATTTCTTCCATTCTGTTCAATGGGAGATATTCTTTAGTTCATTAAACAGAGAACATACTTAAGTTTACCAAAAAGGTGCCAGGGGGATAGTTAAATAGGTAAGGCACTTGTCTTGTAATCAGCTGACCTGGTTTTGATCCCTGGCACCACGTTTTGATGCATTCTACCCCAAGCACCACTAGGAGTGTTCTGAGCAGAGAGCACAAACTCTGAAAACAGGAGTAAGCACCTGAGCAACACAAGGTGTGGGAAAAAAAAAGTCCGAAATAATCGGAATAACCGGTACCATAAAGACTTTCATAATAATATAGAAAATTGGATACATAAAGTGATAAGCATGAAGAAAGGAAATTTTTAAAAATTTAAAAATTAAAGTGTAAATGTTTATAAATAGCAATGTCATTATCTTATGTTTGTAGAACATTATTTCACTTTTCCCTCACATCTTTCTCCATAGAAAGGATAATATAAAAGGAGCATGGAAATTGAAGAATATAAAGTAAAAATGGGACTTTAAGTTGTAATAATTCTAGAATAATTCCTTTTTCAGAACTCTTCTTGTCTCTTCTGGTTAATGGTACCATCATTTACTCAGTTTATAAATTCTGAGATTTTGAGGAAGAATGTCGAAGACTTATTTTATGTCTATCCCTCTGCCTTAGAGTTCTATTCAGTTACAATATCTGAGTCCAAGTAGTCAATCATATTTCTTTAATTAGCTATTATTTATTGAATGCCTAGTATGTGTCTTACTCAGACACAGAGGGCAGTATAAGCAACCATTGCTGTTATTCTGGAACTTACATTTTCTCAAATATTATAGTTTTCTGAGTTTAAAACAAAATCTCTAAAATTAAAAGTCAATTTGTGATTGATTTTTTAAAAACTGAGCTAAAAATCAGTTGTGATGTGGTTCTCAATGCCTGTATATGAGCAAAATTAGTGATGTTCCTAGCAGGGTTTCCTCAACTGTCACCTCTTGTGAATTATTTGCATTTTGAATCCTCTTTGAAGTTGGATTTTAGCTGAAACTTGAATTCTTCTTTGTAATTTAAAAGTGTTTAAAAATATCCTAAAATCACCTGAACATGTTTTAATTTAAAATGCAAATTGAAAACACAAGGATATATTGGCTCATATCCACTAGCATGGCCAAAGTACATATTTTTCAAAAGAGAAAATAAAAAATTGTCATTTGTGATGTGGAGAAATGGAACTCATACACTGCTGATAAGAATGTGAAATGGTGTAGCCACAAACAAAAACCTTTCAATCTCAAAAAAATCTACAGAATTAGCCATATGATTAAACATATTATTTAATTCCTAGCTAGTTCCTAAATAATTGAAGTCAGAAGTCAGAAGAAGTCAGAAGAGACCTCAATATTTCTTAGTACTCTTTGAGAATGCAGTATCAAAAGATCAAAGAGACCAAATCCGTAAGTATGAACTGTGAAAAGAAGAGCTTCTGTGATGCTACATTAACTGTAAAAGCCCAAACATAGTGGAGAAAAGTGTTTGTATAATGACATCTGTTTTTTCATTAAATGCAACACATCTCTAGTTTAAAAAAATTTAAATTTAGATGGTCTTGAGTCGTGACATTTTCTTGGTATTATTTGTCCTTTGTGTCATTTAGATAGTGTATGTACTCTCCTAGAGAGACCACAGCCCACCTTACCCCCTTTTTTCTTATTTTTGATCAATGTAACATTTACGTTTCTTCCTTACCCACTGAAGAGTCACTTGAATTTATAATTCCCAAATGGGCTCTGGTTCTAAATCTACATATGATTGGATAAATAACTTAGAATAATACCAAATATTTCAAGAGTACATACTAAATTCTACGTACTGTTTAAAATATTTTATCTGGGGCTGGAGTGATAGCACAATGGGTTGGGTGTTTGCCTTGTACATGACCGAGCCAGGTTTGATCCCTGGCATCTGGGGTTTGACCCCTGGTATCTTATATAGTTCCCCAAACACCAGCACGAGTAATTCCCGAGTGCAGAGCCAGGAGTAATGCCTGAGCATTGCTGGGTCTGACCAAAAAAGCCAAACATAAGGAAATTTAAAATAAAATAAAATATTTTATCTGGCATTTCTACTCTCAAATCTCTTCTTCTCTGGAAAACCTGTGTTCTCTTTGAATAGATCATTCTCTCTTTCTCTCTCTCTTATCCCCTCCCTTTGTGTGTGCTGTTTTACTTCAAAGTATTTGTCACTATGGAGAAGGGACCACTAAGTCAATGATGGTTTGAAGGGTCCCTCATGCGTGCTGAAAGTAGACTAAAGACAAAACATGATGGCCTCTTAGTATCTGTATTGCAAACCATAATGCCCCAAAGTAGAGAGAGAGTAAAAAGAAAGGGGCCTGCCACAGAGGTAGGAGGTGAGATGGGGAGGGATACTGGGAACATTGATGGTCGAAAATGTGCACTGGTGGAGGGATGGGTGTTTGATCATTAC
Organism: Sorex araneus; assembly: GCF_027595985.1. Lineage (NCBI taxonomy): Eukaryota > Metazoa > Chordata > Mammalia > Eulipotyphla > Soricidae > Sorex > Sorex araneus. The sequence continues at coordinate 25,173,838 of NC_073306.1, read as the reverse complement.
ATGACTGAAAGTCAATCATGAAAGCTTTGTAACTGTATTTCACGGTGATGCAATAAAAACTAAAAATATATATTTATTGTTGTCTAGTGGATCTATGGGCTGCAGTGATAGCACAGCAGGTAGGGCATTTGCCTTGCATGTGGCCAACCCAGGTTCGATTCCTCCGTCCCTCTCAGAAAGCCCGACAAGCTACCAAGAGTATCCCGCCCGCAGAGCAGAGCCTGACAAGCTACCTGTTGCATATTCGATATGGCAAAAATAGGAACAAGAAGTCTCACAATGGAGATGTTACTGGTGCCCGCTCAAGCAAATTGATGAACAATGGGATGGCAGTGCTACAGTGCTACTGTGGATCTATGTTCACCCATGCTCCAAATGGCATGCTCTTAAGTCTCTCTGTATGTATTCAAAGGCCATTTTTTCCTTTCAAATTAAATGGTGTTGGAATTATGTGCATGAAAAAAGCACCATTAGCAGTATTGTAAATCACAGAATCTGAAATAATAAATAAGTGCATATATGTTACATGCTTGGTAACTGAATAAATCCATCATGAATTGTGATTGCTATTGTCAGTAGTATTAATGTATTCTTATCATATCTCCTGCGAGTTTCACTTTTACTTTTCTTTTCCTTTGTTGCCTCTTCCAACCATATTTCCTGGCCCCTATCTTCTATTTTACTTGTTACTTTAAAGCTGCTTGTATCTTTCCACAATGCTGCTACAACTGTGGAATCACCTTCATCATGTGATATGCCTGTTTAAACTTCCTCTGTAGCTACTATCTATAGATTTCCATTTCTTCAACAGCATCTGCACAGATCTAATAAGACTACCATGCTCATTTTATCAGTTAACTCCTCCTTACCCACCGCTCCCCCCAAGAGCTCATGAAGCATCTGCTCCTTGTCCCTCTGCCACTTGGATATTATTTCCATCTTTCTTACTTCCAGGTCGCAGGTGCTTCTTTCTCTCCAGTCATTAGTGAAGCATTTTCCTCTTATGTCCTCTTTCATGGGGATCACAGAGTTTTGTTGCTGTAGCTCCTAGTCATAGTTTTTTGTTTGATTATCACATAGCCATTCTGTTTTCAGGCTGCTAAATGTAACTTTGAATCAGAACCTCCTACTAAACATGGAATCATAAATCCCATCCAACCCAATGTACAACCCAAAGTACAATGTACTTTCCTCATTTCTAACTTTCTTTTCTTGCTGGGCTTCCTCTTTGCCTTTTGTTCAACCTGAAAGCAACATTCAATTAAGTAATGAAGAATAACTAGAATTCAGGTAGTGGAATAAAGGAGACTGGATAAGGAAGGGTGCATAGGGGCAATGAGAAATGTAGTGAAGGCCTAGCCTGTGCAAAGCCCCAAAATTGGCTTGATGTTTACAAAGTAAGACATGCTGAGAAACTGCAGGCATTACACGTTAGTGGTGTGATCAGACTTAGATGGCAAGAGGTAGCCCTGTAAAGTTAGGTAGTTTCAAATTAAATAAGGTATTTCATAGGATATTGAGATCAGAAAGAAAATAATATGTAAATAAAACAGACCAAATTTTCCCAAGTACAGATTTTTTCAAGTTTTTTTAAGGCATTATAATGTATAAAACTGTTAGTGCTTTAGGAATACCTGAAGGGTTATTATACCACACTCATTAACTGAATATCAGCATCCCTCCACCACTATGTCTAGGTTCCCTCTCATCTCCACTCCTCATCCCAAGTCAGTTAATTCAGTTCTATATGCAGACTTTTAGGGTCCTTTATATTGATTATAGAGCTCCCAGAACTCCTAACTGGGAGCTCTTTGGCACTATTGTGGCAGTATGGGAAGATGCCTCCATTGACAACATAGTCAAAGAATACGATCGACTGGTTCAGCACCTCCATGACTGTGCAAAGAATGCCGAGAGTGAGAAAGCCACAAACAGACACCTGTCTTCGGAAACTCTCAAGCTCATTCGCCAACGTGGTTTGACACAATCCTTGGCAATCACAAGCTAACCTCTGAGCTCACAAAGCTGTGCAGAGAAGCAATAAAGGCTGACCTCAAAGAGAGAAGAGCAACAGTGTTGCCGATGCAGTAGAAGCCAGGAACAGTATTCAAAATGCCTGCCTGTCCTTCGCCAACTATAAGACCAAGATGACTGCCCTCCAATGCCCTGATGGATCTAACACATCTTCCAAAAGGGCAATGGAGAAAATTATCCACGACTTCTACTCGGATCTTTTTGATAACCACATCTACCTGCCCACATACCAAATTCTGCAGGATGGATATGTCGTTCCCAACGTTCTCCCTTCTAAAATCCAACACGCCATTTCGTCAGTAAAGAAGCACACAACATCTGTTCAGACCTGAACACCTGAAGAATCTGCCACCAGAACTCATCAATACACTGGCTTAGCTCTTCACACATTACCTGTATGAATGCAAGGTTCTATCCCAATGGAAAACCAGTAGGACAGTCCTGTTGTACAAAAAGGGAGACATCCACGACATTGGCAACTATCACCTGATCTGCCTGCTGTTCATCGTTTACTAAATTGTTCACTTGAGTCATTCTGAATAGAATAGGCAGAACACTAGGTGAAGGACAACCATGCAAGCAAGCCGGGTTCCCAAAAGGATTCAGCACAATTGACCATATCCACATGGTGACCAAGCTCATTGAGGTTTCACAGGAGTTCAAGATGCCGCTTTTTCTAACATTCATCGATTTAAAGAAGGCCTTTGATTCTGTTGAGACTGAAGCAGTCATCGAAGCCCTAGCCAAAGAGAGCATTCAAACTCAGCACATCAGGATCCTCCGTGAGCTGTATTATGGATTCACCACCAGAATCTCACAATTCTACAAAGTAGTGATCATTGACGTAAAGAGAGGAGTTTGGCAGGGTGATACCATTTCGCTGAAACTCTTCTGTGCCACCCTCAAGAACATCATGCAATGACTGGAATGGGAAGAAATGGGAGTGAAGATAAACGGTCAGCAACTACACCACCTCCGCTTCACTGATGACATCGTTCTAATAACACCAAACATCAGGCAAGCAGCACAAATACCAGCCAACTTCGACCGCTAGTATAGAAACCTTGGTCTGCAGCTGAATCTCAAGAAGACAATGTTCATGAGAAATGGACTAGTCCTTGATGTTCCTTTTGCTCTCAATGAAACAAACATCTCTGAATTCAATAGTTTTGTGTACCTGGGTCAAGAACTCAACATGACAAACTCCTCCTGGCACCTGAGCTGCACAGGAGGAAGCGGCATGGAATGCCTTCAAGAGCGTCGAAGAAGTGGTTAAGAGGACAAATAACCTCCAGCTCTAGGCACATCTTTTTGACTCCACCATTCTTCCTGCACTAACATATGCTTCAGAGCCCTACAAAAACAGGATGAGAACGCTATTCAGGTCACCCAAAGAGGGATCGAAAGAGCTATGCTTGGAGTATCACGCTTCACCCAAGTGAGAGAAGGAATCCGGAGTTCATCGATGATGATCGAAGATCAGGGTCACCGTCTCATTTGCCAAGGAGTCGAAAATCAGATGGGCCAAACACATAATGCAATTTAGAGACGATTGCTGGACTAGAGCTGTTACCAACTAGATTCCATGGGATGTCAAAAGAACACCTGGTCACCAATCTACGAGGTGGTCAAACTTATTTGTTAAGAACCTGAACGAACGGTTTGGTGCTCTTTGTGTTCCTGGAGCCAGCAGGTGCCACTGGGCTACACTAGCATGCGACAGAGATGAATGGAGACGTTACTGGTGCCCACTTGAGCAAAACGATGAATAACGGGATGATAAGTCATTACAAGTGATTATATTGGTCATAGTTTATTCTCTTACTATGTTTCTTTATTACTATGTTTCCTTATATTACTGTATCACTGTCATTCCATTGCTCATCGATTTGCTCAAGCGGGCACCCGTAACATCTTCATTTGTCCCTGTCTCATTCAGGGTCAGGTAAATGAAGCCCATTATTGTTACTATTTTTGGCATATAGAATATGCCACAGGTAGCTTGTCAGGCTCTGTCGTGCAAGATTCTGCATCGCTCTCTTCTGGGATCTTTGTTTTATAGTCTCTGGATATTGGCTGTTGATAAGATTACATGGCACTGGGGGGGGGCAGTTTTTGGGTGTGACTGCCAACCTACTGGAAAACTGGGCAATTGGGTGGAGGAGGCCCAGTCCCGATTCAAGCAAGCATGGAGATCTCAGCCGCAGGTCCCACATACCTGGGTTCTTCTGTCAGTTCCTTTATGGGTGAAGCTTGTCTGAGCGTGTGGAGTGGCCCTGAGCATGGCTGTGGCTGGGTTCTGGAGGTTTGCAGCTGCCGGGGGTCTGCTTGGAGCGGGGAGAAAATCTCAACCCGCCCCCTCTGAGGGAGCCCGGGTGAAGACAGCCTGGCACGGGGGCAGGAGATTATTCTGTGTCTCTCTCTTCCCAGAGCTTTGTTTTATAGTCTCTGGATCTGGCTGTTGATGAGATTAATATTCCACATATGAATGAAATAATTTGTATTTGTCCTCCTTTTGATTCATTTTGCCATCATGATACCATCTAACTCCATCCAAATTGCAGTAAACTACAAGTTTCATGTTTTCTTTTTGCTGGGTCATAGTTCGTTTTGCATATAGACCACAATATCTTTATCCACTCATCTGTTCTTAGGCACTTGAGGTGTTTCCAGGCCTTGACTATTGTGAATAGTGCTGCAGTAAACATTGGAATGGAGATACCTTTTAAAGTCAATGTTTTGTGATGTTGGTTTAGATGCAAAGAAGTGGAAACTCTGGATCATGTGGAAGGTCTATTTTTAATTTGTTCTGTTTTCCAAAGAGACTCAACTAGACACAGATATAATCAATAGTTGATGAAGATTCATTTTTTTCAATCACATGCTCACCAGCATTGCTTGTTTCCTGACTTTTATATATGTCATTCCTACTAGTGTGAGGTGAAATCTGATTGTTGTTTTGGTATGTAGTGCCCTGATGATAAGTAATGAAGAGTACTTTTTCATATGCATATTGGTCATCTGTATATCTTCTTTGAGGAAGTGCCTATTCAGTTATTCTCCCCAATTTGGATGGGGTTGCTTTTTTATTATTGTTATTAATTTTTATGAGTGCTTTATAAATCTTGACTATTAGTCCTCTGTCTGATACACTTCAAGCTTCCAGGATACAGCTATTAGCTCTTCCAAGTTTTATGTTGAAATTCTATGTTGGAATCATTTTTGTTCACACAGAAAGGATTGTCCTTCTCCAAACCCACCAGATTTGAACAGTCTCCACATAGATAGCTTGAAAATATTGTCACCATGACAACCCTGCAGCAAGAATCACATACCTACAACAATAGAAGATTGACTGTTCCCACAGTCAATCTCCCACCCTGTATCTTCATCCTTCATTGTCCTTGTGTGAAGTAGATGCAACCTCTGTTTCTCCCACTTTCCTTTGAACTTGGGAAAGTTTATTTTGTTCACTTGACAATTGGTAATATCCTCTTATGTTTCATCTTTTATCTTATTAAACTTATTGTTTATTTCAGTCATGCATCATCAACCACTTGTGAATTCTTTGAAGACAACAAACATAGACTTTACTGCTTTGAATCCTTCTTTGTGACTACTTTTGTGCCTAGAGAAATTGGAGGTAGTTGGTATGTGTTTGTTAAGTAGTTGGTAGGCGATTGAACTATATGAAATTATGGTGAATCTGGAGATAGTATAGAAATGTTGTCAGAGTGTATGAAAAGACACTCTGGAATGATTAGATATGAAGTTACAACCTTACTAAACTGCTTACATGATATGTGGTTTAAGGTGGTTGCTTAATGTCTTTGAACCATTTTATTCTTCTCTGAAAAGCAAGGGTAATGTTTTAAACCTCACAGGTGTTGTAAGGATAAAATGAGATAACATACTAACAAATGAGTAAACTGTTATCAATAATTATTTAAGTAAATAGGTCATTAAGCTGCAAGTGCAGGGAAATGTTAGGATAGGTTATTATTGAGGACTGGAAAAGTTCCATATTTGTTTGATTAAGTGCTTCTCTGCAGTTAAGCTGTCTGGTTTGGATTTTGGTCCCATTATTTGCTAGCAGTAGATGAGAGGGTAAGTTAGCTTTAGTTCTTTGCACTTGAATTTTATAATCTGACAATGGGCTTGATATATTTACTGCATATGTTTGTTATAAGATGAAAATTAAATAATCACTGTGAAGAGAGAGTGTGAGAGAGAGCATGGCATGAGAGAGAGAGAAAGAAAGAGAGAGAGAACTGAAATAGTGGGATTTCTATTGTATCCTACTGATAGGAGCAAATCACAAGACCAGCCCAGACCCAAGGATGAACAAAGAGATTTTCAGCTCTTAATCTTTTGATAGGAAGATTTGCAAAATCACATTACAAAGAGCATGGATACAAGGAGGGATAAAGATTGTGGCTAGTCTTATAATTTTTATACCATATCACCCTTCCATATTTTCTAGAGTTAATAGAAACAAATATTTGTACTATGACTTGCTGATTACAAGGATCTTTTGCCTATCGTCACTAAGTCTTACAGTGACTCTGCAGTTAAATATTTTTGAGGCTTTACTATATACAGGATACTATCTTAGGTACAACCTTCTGTTGAAACTCTTTTTCTGGTCCTAGCACACGTTGGTTGCTAACATTTAGACAATAACTTTTCGGGGCTGGAGCAATAGCACAGCGGGTAGGGTGTTTGCCTTACACGTGGCTGAACCGGGTTTGATTCCCAGCATCCCATATGGTCCCCCAAACATTGCCAGGAGTAATTCCTGAGTGCAGAGCCAGGAGTGACCCCTGTGCATCGCCAGGTGTGACCCAATAAAAGAAGAAAAAATAGACAATAACTTTTCTTTTTCAGCCTGCTGCTCTCTGAGGTTTTCAAGGTTGTTTGATTCATTCCCAATGGTCTCATACTTCACCTTTATCTAGAAATGATACTTATGCTGAAACTTCTTAGAACTTTGTTCTTCTATGCCTAACTACTGTTAGCTAGCCTTCACTGTTGTCACATGACCACTTCAAACTCTGCATATAAAAGTTCAAACTCCGATGTGTAACCAATTGTGTTGTTTTGAAATATAATTAGACTGAAAATGTCCAGAGAATAGGTACTATGCAACTAGAAAATACATGTCATAACTACTTGGTTTTTGTATGAATCTTATGAACCCTAAAAATTTTAGAGACACTGCAAATGGCTTTCTTTGATAAAATCCTTACCAAAATATTATCTGGACAAAGATGTTTCTTATTTGGTCTTAATCTTGGGTTGGTAAGTTAGGGGCCTGAATGTAGATTGGGTAGCCAAGGCACACAGGAAATTTCCGTTTTTACTTAGTGTTTTACTGGTATCACTAAATATAGCATGTCCCATTTTTTCCCTTTTCCCTCAAACTGTCTCATTGATGTAACATGAAACCAAATAGAACAGTGCGGAACAGCTTGAAAGAGTGACTATCATGTGTTGAAAGGAATATCACAGTATCACCTGATAAAAATAGCTTGTACCCACAGCAAGCAGAGATTGGTGCACTCTAGAAAAGTGCATTTTTAAAAAGCTTTATTCATTTTTTACCACCATAAAATTGATAGGTGTTTGCAAAAGTGCAACCATATAAGGAACTTATGGATGGAGGAAAATCAACGTTTAAAGTTGGTAGTAAAGTAGTTATAATTTTTAAGGAAGCAGCAGGAATGTGTTTTACAGGGCTTTTACAAAACAACGCAAAGAAGTAGATAATGGGGGTGGGGGAGACAGGCTGAAAGTGGACAGAGATAAAGGGATATTAGCATTTTTGTAGTGGATGGAAAAGTGGTAACATTCCTCCTTTAAACATAAACACTTGTAAATCAAAGTTACCTCAAAATAAAATGAAAGCTGTTTTACACATTATCAATCAAATATGTTCATATTTCTGAGGATTGAGATAAAGTTTTGACAAAAATCAAGACTGAGAAGCCTATAGAGAAAGATACTGTATTTATTGAAAAGTCTTAACAGGGACTACATTATTTATTCATTGAACTGTTATTAAGCAAGGAAACATTCTACCATGGGTATCCACAGTATGCTAAGGTGAAACTATGGAGTTTTTTTTTTTATAGAGAAGACAGTTATGCATACAAGTGTGCACACAAATATTACCATGTTGATAGGGACAGATAATGTCAGAAAGTTTAAAGTGGTATCGACTTTGTATGTCTTTTCATTCATTTATTGTGAAAATTGATTATCTTGTGCAACCGGGCACTGTGATAGGTGCTGGATAATCTGTTTACATACCAAAAGGTATAAAAAATAGCAAGCTAACAAATACAATGATACATTTTAGATCATCATTAAATGTTATGGAGAAAAGAAAGTAGATTAAGAGGGATACACTGAGGATATTGTTTTAGGTAGATTGTCAGGATTATGTAGAAATGGAAGTGAGGTCATCCTGAAATAAAAGACTAGACATGACAAGAGATGAGAGAATTAAGATTTTGTCTGGGAAAGAGCAGTCCAGTTGGACTGGTTTTGGGGAGAGGGATAGAAAGATGGCAAAATAAGTCTCTCAAGAGTTGGTAAGCCTCTGTATTCTAGTATGCTGAAGGACTTTCAGGTAGAAGAAGATAGAAACAAATTGAGATCAATGGAGGTTTCAGGGGTAAAAGTCTGCTGGGATAAATGAAGAACTCTAGAACTGCCACTGTATTAGAAGTGCTTGTTTAGCAGCCTGTGAACTCTGTGGAGCTGTAAGGATATACCTCCATCCCCCCCCACCCTTTTTATTAATTTACATATATATCACTGCTGCCTATCATAGAGTCTGTCACATAGTCAGTGATGAAGCATTGATTTCGAAATGCATTTCCCAATATCTTGTAAGTGTGATTTTATGAAATCTGTGGATCTTCTTGCAAGTGTTCTGTAGATTTAGATAGAGGTCTACAAATACATTGTGTTAAAAAAAAAAGATTGGCCTATTCTTTTTGGTATTTCTGAATGAAGTGAATTAATAGTAACTTCTTTTTCTATAATTAGAGAGTGGTTTTGTTGTCTGGGAGCTATATTTTATTTAATTAGAGTATGATAATTTGATTTCTACTTATTATACTTATTTATAAACATTTATCTCTCTGAGAAAATAATAACTTTCTAGAATTTCAGACAATAGTCATTGAGGCCTGTAAATCCTAAGTCCATGTTCTTTCTGTTATATCCTCTGTCTTATATGAAACAGATTTTGTTTCATACAAACTGTTTACGTATCTCTGTGTAATAATTTAGTTTCTTTAACAGTAGTGTCATTTTACCAACTAGGAGGATTGCCTTCTCTGGATAAAGATCATTGTGTTGATGAGGACTCCTCTTGGTCGCTTGGTTAATTAAGAGACCACTCAGGCCCATATTATTCTCTCTCATCTTTGGTCACCTATAAATTCATACACTACTTCCACCTTACCATATTTTCTTATTATTTCTGCTAGTGAATTTATCTTCTTAGATGGAGTGTATGTTCTTATTATTTTTTTATTTTATTTTAGGCTCCATGTTTTACAAATCTTTTATTGGTAAGGTTTCATACACAAAACATTCCAGCACCACATTCTCCACCAATGTGTTCACTTCCCATCATGATTGTCCCAGGATCCTCTCCTCCCCCTGACTCCACCCCACCATCCCACAACCACCACTCCATGGTAAGCTTCCTTTAATCCAAACAGTCTTTTAAACTAGAATTCTATTAGTGTTTTGGGTTAACACTGGAAATGGGTGCATTTCAGCTTATGTTTGATTCAGAACCCCATTTGTGTGAAAGGCAAGGTACAATGAATTTCCCCAAGAGAAGGACCATATCTTAAACTTTGTTAAGTCAGTATCTGTCCTAGTGCAAGTGCCCAGTAAATGGCTCTATGCCCTTAGTTCCCCTATACCTTTCAATTTGTTCTCTGCATTTGTTTAGTATTTAGTATTCCTCTTAATTAACTTTTTTTTTTGGCTTTTTGGGTCACACCTGGCCATGCACAGGGGTTACTAATGGATCATGCACTCAAGAAATACTCCTGGCGGTGCTCGGAGGACCATATGGGATTCTGGGAATCAAACCCGGGTCGGCTGCGTGCAAGGCAAATGCCCTACTCGCTGTGCTATTGCTCAAGCCCCATTGCTCAGACTAGAGTCCTATTGCTCGGACTGGAGCAAAAGCACAGCGGGTAGGGTGTTTGCCTTGCATGCGGCTGGCCCAGGTTCGATTCCTAGTCCCTCTCAGAGAGCCTGGCAAGCTACAGAGAGTATCCCGCCCACATGGCAGAGCCTGGTAAGATACCCATGGCGTATTTGATATGCCAAAAACAGTAACAACACATCTCACAATGGAGACATTACTGGTGCCTGCTCAAGCAAATCGATGAACAACAGAAGGACAGTGCTACAGTGCTTAGTTAACAATGTTATTTACTTTGCCATCCTTGAGAAAGATTCTAGGTCTTGTCTCTGTAACAGAATACTATTAACAGCTTGTCCTTTTTAAAAGTTATTACTATGTGCTGAGCATTTAGTGGGCACTTTGCCTAAATTCATTTATTAAATCTGCACAAACATCCTCTAAACCCAGGCAATTTTAGTCCAGACTCTACATTACTAACTTTGGTACTATATTGCTTTTTCTCATCCCTTTTCCTGTGCTTAGTAATTCACACTAGGTAGGCCCTGTACATTCTTGGAAAGACCAATTAAATATTTGGTCTTTTAAACATTTGTAAGTCCTTTCTGTTTTCAAGTTAGGGCTGTTATTATTATCTTATATAAAATTTTGTGGATTCTCTTTCCTCTGAGGTAAATTTTCTAAGTACACAATGATTACAGGGAATGGCTAGATGGGGCAAGAATTGATGTATTGATGTACTCCTGGTTTTGTCAGACAACAGAATTTCTAGTTTAAGCTTTTTCTTGGCACTCTTAATGTGTTTGGACATAGGAGGATATATGTGGTATAAGTGATGATACCGAAATAGAGGAGATACTGGTTTGAGGGACAATATTTTCAGTTTTGGGGAGGTGTTCTAGGGTGTCAATGGTCAGAGAAGTTCTAACCACTGTATTTATTTTCTTGAATTTACATTCATAGTTTTATTTATGTATCCCCGTTTGAGAGTTGTTCTGTAGAATCCCCTTCTCCATCATTTTTATTTTCCTCCTAACTAACCCATGCTCCTATTTGATAGCAATATAGAATTTGAAACCTCCACCAACAAGCGGTGATATTTCATAAGGGCACAAAAGTTACACAATCACTTTAACTTTCATTTTTCCTTGTACAATACTGCATAATCCATAGGACTGTTGGTAAAATAAATGGGAATCCAAATTTCTAACTGTTGTCTGAAGCAACCTGGTATTATCTTATTTCAACCAGCTTCTGTTGTTTTTTCCCTTTTGGGTCACACTTGGCATTGCACAGGGGTTACTCCTGTCTCTGCATTCAGGAATTACTCCTGGCAGTGCTGGGGAGGGCGGGGGACCATATGGGATGCTGGGAATTGAACCCAGATGGGCTGCAAGCAAGGTAAATGCCCTACCCGCTATGCTATGACTCCAGCCCCTCACCCAGCTTCTTGGACATAATTATATCTCACCCAACTCTTACTTTATTTACCCAACAGACTTCTGTCTCAGGTTCTTCCTGCTCTAATTTCACCTTTAGATACTCATCCAGCTTTTTTATCACTTGGATAAGACCTCTGCCTTTTCCAAACGACCCCTACGTAGGCCTTCTGACATTCATTCTAGATATCTATCTCCCTCCCTCCCCTGTCTTGTAGATCTCCTTTATCCTGTTTTATTTTTTTGTACTGATTCATGCTACCTTAAATTATTATTTTTTATTCTCCCCCCATTTGATTGTAAGTTCTAAAAGGGGACTGACACTTTCAATCTTCAATTCTTGTCAGGAAAGTCAGCATATTTGAGACTATCCATTCTACAAGGAATGGACATACTTTGGGAATTTAGCAATTTAACAACATTTTTTCCTTAGGTTATGCATCTCAGTTTTTCTAATTAAACCAATAAAGGTTTATTGGACTATTTGATTAAAGTGTCACAGAATCTAATTGAAACTCACCATGGTCTAAGTGGTTGCCCTTTGGGGTAGAAATTATTAGGTGCAGGCTTATCACTAACAGGTGATTTTTAGAGACACAGTTAAGATGTGATGGAAATAACTGGATTTGAGTAGATGCAGTGAGCATCAAAAGAGCTTAGAACATGATTACAGCTATGACTGAGTTCAGTAGAGAAGGGGTTCTAAAGCATTATACTTACTGAGAGTGTGACATTGTCTAAGTCCTTTTACCTTCTTTTGTGTATTTGTCTATAAATGAGGCTTATAACTGAGGGATAAATGTGAGAAATGTGAGATAGGGACAGATACCACCTGAAGGAAGGTTGTTGTAGAACTGTTGAAAGGGTTTAATAATAGTTTATAGTGACTGGCACTTACTTAAATTGACATAAATGCATATAAAGTGCTTGGCATCCTATGACTACTCAGCAAATGATGCCTGTTATTTATATTAAGTTTTTACATTGCTTAGAAATTACTTGAAACATTTGAATATTTAGATGTCTTGTTAATTAGTAGCTTTCCTTGAATTTAAACAAACTGTCAGATTATCCTCAGCTCTCTGTTTGAATTTAGGAATAGGTAAAGGCTCTTGAACAGACTAAAACTCTGGACTCTGGGATCAAACAGAAATGAGTTTAAATCCTGAATAAACAAGTGGACAAATGGACTTATGCCCAAACCTAATCTTAGCCCATGCAAACTTCAGTTTTATTTTCCTATTAAATTCCTGTTCATCATCTTAAGGAGGCATGGTAGCCAGAATGTCAGAAGCAGGGAAAATTAACACTCACCTGGCTAATTCATAGTGTATTTTATATCACTGAATGGAAATGAACCACCTGGTATTGTATCCCACCATAGTCTTACTTGATACACAGAGCTCTACTGGGTCTTTGCACTGTCCACATGAGACAAAACCCAATTAGAATGGCAACTGCTCACTATCTTATCACTGGTGACTCACAAGAGGCTTGGTTACTTCTCCTTCCAGCCCATCAAGAAAGTGATGGGTGTGGGGTTGGTGAGGGGGAGGGGGTACAGAAATATTCTTAAGAAGATATTCACTAGTTATATTCCAACCTACCTTTAAGAGCACTCAAATATGCGATCATAACAAAGTTGGAAATGACATAATCATCTTGATACAAAGATTAATTGCTTGCTAACTATAGATAATGGCTTCATTCCTTTATATTAATATTTTCACAATACTCAGCATGATAGGTATTATATCATCACTATTTTTGACAAGAAATGGAAGTTTCACTGGATAAAATTACTGTCCCAAGTCACTCCAGATAGAAAGTGGGGTTGGAAGGCCAGCAGAATCATCTGATTTCAGATCTTGTTCTTAATTGTCATCTCTTGAGTCTTTCCTCTCTGCCTGACTCTGAACTCTTTGGGAGAAGAGGGGATCTTATTTATCTTTAATCATCATCCATATCCAATACTCTGCTCAGTCAATGATTATTATAAGATGAAAATTTAAAATCCCTTCTTATTGGATGTTGTGCTGATTTTTATTTCGAACTGTAAGAACATGCCTGCTTCTGTGTATTTTGCACAGACCTCTGCTCGGATAAAGAATCCTCCTTGAGCCACAACACCTGGGATGAAGGTATTCTCCATCTTTACAGAGGAAAAATAAATTTTCTTAGCTTTTTAAGTAGCTAGTGGAGTTGAGAAATCAATTGAGTTCTTAGCATTGTATTTGGCCATTTTCCCTGTGTCTTTAAACTTACATAAAACTTGAAATTTTTTTCTTTTGATGGGGATACTCACAAGCAGTACAAAAAAGAGTGGGGACACTCGCAGTGATACGAGACCAACAAGATTGATGGTTCAAAGCTCAGGCCTGGCAACTCAGTTCTGTGTGGGCCCTGTTACCAGGACAGCCCTAGAAATGCTCAGGGGCCATGTGGTACTGGGTTTCTAATTCAGGTCCCAGTTCATGCCAGGCAGGTAGCCCTGACTGCAGAACTATCTCTCTGGCCACCCAACTTTGAAATTTTATTGATGGGTACAAGGTTATCTGACAATTTCTCTTTTATTATATTAAAAATGTTCACTTAATGTTGAGGCAAAGCTATTTAAATCTCTAATAACAGGCTCAAATGCTCTATTGATTTTTTTAAACCAAGTAACAAAACCCCTATCCCTCTTTTTGTGAAAAATCGTTATGACTAGGTGTTGTGGTCTACAAGATGCTAAATAAGGATCCTAGCTAAAATGCTTTGCAAAAATATTTCACAATGCAAAATCAATAATGCACATGAAAAATTTATGAAAAGATGAATTAAGGATAAAACAATTTTTTACCCTTTAGTGAATAGAGAAGTATGTATGAAACATTAACGTGCAATGTTAAATTTTAGTAATCCATTGGGGTTTCAAGTCTGGTGACCTTGTAGATGAAAAAATACAAAGGTTTTCAGTATATAGTGATAATCATAGCCAAACTGGATACACTATGGCACTAAAGATCTTATCATGAAATAGAGACCGTATTAGAAAAATAGAGCTCAAACACAGGGCCAGTTCCTACTCTCAGATGAGACTCCTGCAATTCCTATTGCTTTTTGGACATCTTCAGTGAACAACACTGAATTATTAGCTACTCATGATGGCAAGACATAGTTGAGTCACTGGGCTGGAGCAATAGCACACCGGTAGGGCATTCGCCTTTCATGCCACTGACCCAGGTTCAATTCCTTCATCCCTTTCAGAGATCCCAGTAAGCTACCAAGAGTATCTTGCCATGACATATTCGATATGCCAAAAACAGTAGCAACAAGTCTCACAATGGAGATGTTATTGGTGCCCACTCGAACAAATCGATGAGCAATGGGATGAGAGTGACAGTGACTGTGACAGTTGGGTCACTGGTGTGATAGGATGAGAAGTGTGTGTGGTGACCAGTAGGCCACTTAATATATTTACTTTGAGAGGTTAAGGTGGTAAAACTCACTATCACAGTTCAAGACCCATAGCTATATATGCATGGACTGAATGGACTAGGCTTTTTTTTTTTCAGTTTGTGGCTGAAGTGTAGGAAGACTCTTAGGGTTTGTATTGTAATTTAGGTATTTTGTCTAAACTCTGTGAGTTCCTTAAGGGACCAGCCTCTGATCAGTTCATTATTGTGACTGTCCTTATGTATACATTCAAGATTAGGCACTATATAAATACCTAAATATCTGTTAAGTGAATAAAATGATTATTCATAGAACATGAAGAGGAAGCTCAAGTAGACAAATGACATTATAATAGTGAAAATAATTAGTGTGATTTCTTTAGCTCTTTTTATGTGCCTGGTGCATTACACACATTTATAGTTCTGGTTTCTTAGGTCAGTGACCTTTTGGCAAATGTTCAGTGGACCTGATTGTGTGTCAGGATTTGTGCTGCCTCAAGGATTCACTGGGATCAAAGTGACTCAGCCTATGACCTTGAGGAAAAACAAAGGGTAGGTCTCTATAGAAATCTAAGTATGAAAAAGTTGTAGAAGTTTATATAAAATGACTGAATAACCTTGAGGAAATAAGACTAGGAGAATTGAGTATTACTGTTAAAGATCAAATTGGTAATTTTCCAGGTGAAAACATTGTGGGGCAGTAAGGAAGAGTACGTTTGGTCTAGGTAGAACAAACAGTAATAGTGGGAAGAGGCTCAAGTGTGTGGTGGGCTTAGAGAACATTAATTAAACAAATACATAAAGCGGTCGTGATATGCTACACACTGGAGATGCAATTAGGGACAAAACCTTGGTAGAGCTTAAAACCTAGGCAAGGGATCACTGTCACTGTCATCCCGTTGCTCATCAATTTGCTCAAGCGGGCACCAGTAATATCTCCATCGTGAGACTTGTTATTACTGTTTTTGGCATATCAAATACGCCATGGGTAGCTTGCCAAGCTCTGCTATTCGGGCCAGATAGTCTCGATAGCTTGCCAAGCTCTCCGAGAGGGGCAGAGGAATCAAACCCAGGTCGGTCGCGTGCAAGGCAAACGCCCTACCCGCTGTGCTATCACTCCAGTCCAGGCAAGGGATAGCCCTCAACAATAGTAAAAACATAAACATTGCATTAAATTCTTTAAAAGAAAAGAAAAAGATCTTTAAAAAGTAGAACATAATTTCAGTATAGACCTTCTTGGGGAAGGGGTATTTATGTAAAGACCTGAGATATAGTCTGCAAGAGCACGGGATGGTGTGTGTATCAGCTGTGAAAATCTATGCGCTATAAAGGTTTTGGAGCATGAAGGTGCATAGCCTGTTTGAAGCCTGAAAGGCCATATTGGAGAGAGGTTGGAGACAGAACCTGTAAGTCCCTGTAGGTGACATTTAGGGGAATTTGGATTCTATTATAGATGCAAGGAAAACTGAGTGAAAGGATTTAAGCAGGTAAGAGGCATTTCTACTTTATAAATTTTGAAACATATAGTTAAAAGAACTTAAGTCTTTTTTCTTCAATTTACCCTTAATGTAATATCATTATCATTATATTAAAGTCAAAGGTTTGGTTTCTCTTAAAATGCTCTCTTCTTTAGCACTGGTGGGTGTGACTCTGTGGCAGCATCCTCAGATTCTCATCAATTCTAGTTAGTGAAGTATCATGGATAATGGCCCCTGAGTCCTTGAGCACTGCTTGGGGATGTCCCCAAATATTCTAACCTCTTTGGGGAAGATTTTTATAGAGGATAGAGAGGGAGAAGTGTGAGCACTACCATAGTTCCATCACTTAGGGCCATTGTAGCAAAGTTTTGGGGGTTTAGCAGGCTCCACAGGTGGATCAGGTATCAAACTGCTATGGGCTTTGTGGATCATACCAGAATGTATGTAAGCTATGGGACAGTAATGAGGGACTTCATCTGAGAGAAAGGTGATCATATTTGCATATTTGAAGCATCCTGGAGACATTCTTTTGTGGGGAAAGGACTGAATAGATCTGGGATTAGGAGGTGACTCTGGAACTTTTAATGCCCTTGAATAGGTAAAATAAGTTGTGCCATATAGAGTTAGAGAAAAGTACAGATTGAGAGTAAGGGGTTGGACTTAAAGTTGTGTTTGGATGAAATGCCTGCTCATTGTATTTTTTTAATAAAACATTTGTTGAATGAATAAAAATACTCAGGAAATGTTGGGGATGAAGTCTATGTGATGAGTGATAAACTTTGCAAATTATTGAATCCCTTTGAGTCTCTTCTTCATCAGTAAGATTAAAAAGGTGAGACTATTTCCTGTATTAGCTAATTAGGGTTCTTCAGAGAAATAGAGCCAATGGTATGTATATGTGTAAAAAGAGACTTACTATAAAGAGTTAACTTGTGCCATTATAGAGGCTGCATTTCTGAAGTCTGCAGTCAACTTGCAGGAGATCAATGGTGTCCTTGTGCTCTGAATATGAAGGCCAAAGGATTAGGAAAACTAAGGATGGTGTCTTAGTACAAATATCATCAGACTCAAGACTCATAAGAAAATGATGATTCAGTTCAAGTTTGGAAACAATAAAACTAAAGATATCCAGTTCAAGGTAGGCAAACAGGAGGAATTCCCTTTCACTCCCTGGAAAGTCCATCCTTTTGTTCTTTTCTGACCTCTTCTGGATCAAATTCCCAAGTACATTGGGAAGGG
This sequence comes from Sorex araneus, assembly GCF_027595985.1. Classification (NCBI taxonomy): domain Eukaryota; kingdom Metazoa; phylum Chordata; class Mammalia; order Eulipotyphla; family Soricidae; genus Sorex; species Sorex araneus. The sequence goes on along the minus strand of NC_073306.1, from coordinate 25,156,032 downwards.
CAATCTGCTTTACTCATTCCACTGATTCTAATGTTAATCTCATTCAGATACAATGACACAGACATACCAGAATAATGTTCGACCAAACATTTGAACACACTGAGACCCAGTCAAGTCAGCATGTAAATTAACTATCACATTTCCACTGCTTATTGTGTATTTGCTATGTAACTTTTGAAATACTTTGTAAATATAAAGGAAGTTCCAGTTTTTTATTCAAAGGTAAAAAGTTATTCCTTTTTTATTATTATTATAATATAGGAGCACTGCTTTTATTCAGCCATTGATTAAGCTGTTGAATTGGGCATAACCTCCACATTACTTTCTTTTTTAAATTTTTTTAAATTTTATAAAAAATTTTAATTTTATAAAAAAAATAGAGTCTCTTGCCTGCACGCCTGGCTGTCTTCCCCGGGTCCTCCTCGAAGGGGATGGGCTCCAGCTTCCCTCCCCACCCTGAGCAGAGCTCCCGGCGGCTGAAGGCCTCCAGAGCCTAGCCACAGCCATGCTCAAGGCCCCTCTCCACATGTTCGGATGAGCCTCACGCATGAAGGAAGTGGCAGAGGAACCCAGGTGTGTGGGACCCAGGGCTGAGACCTCCAAGGCTGCTCGAATCTGGACTGGGCCTCCTCCGCCCAGATTTCCCATTTCCCAGTAGCTAGGTGGTCACACCCAGGGCCTCCCCCTGGCGCCGTGTAATCCTCTCAATGGCCAGCATCCAGAGACTTAAAAGCCAGCTCCCGGAAGTGCACTGGGAGAACCTGGAAAACTACTGAGAGTTTCCTGCCCACATGGGAGAGCCTGGCAAGGTCCCCATGGTGTATTAATATGCCAAAACCAGTAACAAGCTGGGTCTCGTTCCTCTGACCCTGAAAGAGCCTCCAGTACGGCATCGTTGGAAGGATGAGTAGAGAGAGGCTTCTAAAATCTCAGAGCTTGGACAAATGGAGATGTTCTTAAGACTGCTCGAGAAATTTGATGATCAACGGGATGATGATGATGATGAGTTCACAATGTTTGATTACACTCAATATTCAGACACCAACCCCACCACCATTACCCCTCCCTCCACCAAATTCGGGATGTTTCCATCCCAAACCCCAATCCCTGTCCCAAAACACAACCGAAGTAATATATTTTTTATTGTCTGTTATGAAGAACTGCTGAACATGCTTACAAAAAGTGTTCATATAGGAAACAGTGTGAAGATTGTTCAATTTTGGCAGGAACCATTAAGACATTCTGTAGGATATCATTAACATGTTGTTAAATTTGGGTGGTGTGAGCTTTGGTATATATATCTGAAAATATGTATATATGCATATATATATTTCCCTCTATGATTTGTTGCCTACTATCTGAACCCCATCAAGTGTGGTATGGTAATTGTGTAGAATGGGTAGACAGTGTTTTATGATGTGTTTGTTGCGTGGTTGCTTTTGCAGCTGCACAGTCCAGGAATATGTTTACTCATATGTGAGGCTTGGCCTGAGCACGTGGGGAGCAGTCTTGAGCATGGCAGAGGTTGGGTTGTGGAGGTTTTCTGGAGCTGGGTCCCTTAGGTCCAGAAGAGCTCTCACCCACCCCCCTCTGGGGGAATTTTGTGTGAAATAGCCTGGTGCAGAGTCTGGTCGCATGGTTATGGGGGCCTCATGTTATGTTCCCTTTCGGGAGAAGCAGCTGTGTGATCTGGACGGTGGTCGATGATGAGATTATCTGGCGCCGGCAGGAGGTGTCTTATGGGTGTGACCCCTGGATCATTGGAGACTGGGGAAAGTGAGCAGAGGATCTCCGCTCCTTGTTCCCTTGAGCCCAGAGTCCAAGGTCACAAAGTTCCGAATTACCTGGGTTCCATAAGACTTCACTCATTCGTGAGGCTCAGCTCGAGCATGTGGGGAGTGGCCCTGAGCATGGCACAGGTTCCTGCCTACCTCTGCACTACAGGTACTAACTGAGATCTTTTGATCTCCTTTGAGATATATGGGACTCTGAATTAAGGCCAATAAATGAGCTTGTATAGCTGAACTGGATATGGTTTGTGGGTGTGTCTTCCACATACCTAACTTTTGTCCGCTTAATTTATTGGTAAACTTGGCCCCCAAGTTGTTGGGGTCTGGCCAAAGGCACAGCAGGAATTTTGTGGTATCTGGAAGTCTGAAGGCACCATCAGGCTGCTGATGTACTGACCTCACAGGTATAGGTTGACCTGCTCGCGGCATCATACCCCCCCAAAAAAAGTTATTCCTTAATGATAATGCCAAACTAAGCTAGAGCATTCCGTGCCAACTGTTCTGTTGTATTGTCTTGACCTATCTCATTTAATTTTCATGACAGCCTTATCTCTCCCTTTTACCTCTTGGAGGGGTCTGTGTCTACAGTTGTTGCACATGGATTGCCTGCACTGTGACGTGTTGCAGAGAAGTGCAGACTGTGGTGCCAGTCTATAGTGGTTTGAATCCCAGTTCTGTCACTGATTGCACAACTCTAGAGGCAAGTTTTAACTTCTGTGTTCCCCAGTATTCTTTTACTATTGGAAGAAGTGACAGTGGTTCCACAGAGGAAAATACTCATATGCCTTCAGGGACCAGTCAGGGACATCATTGTGTGAAGCAGCAAGGGTAAGTCAACCGAGAGTGGTGGGGTAGAGAACAAGAGTGTCCTTTTTAACTTAGAGGCAGTAACATCAGAATTTAAAAAGACTACTTGGGCCTCTATCCATTTTTAGTCCCTGGACTGCCATATATTAAGCTGTGTAACTAGTGTTTTGGAAGTAATTCCCAGAGCAATACTACTAACAGGATGGTCCATTAAAGTCATCAGAATCAAAGCTCACTTACCAGATAGTATGAGAGAACTGGCACTGAACTAAGGAAACAGTGGCTTGACTCCAAAGCCAGTAGTGCTTTTTTGACTTAACTGTATATTTAAGAGGCTCCTGGGTGAGTAGAACTACAGCTATCAGTCTGTTCTATGGGTTGACTGTCATCACTGACCCCTCTGCATATGGTCTCCAGTGATCTGCTTCTCTTTATTGTATTAGTAACTTAATGGAAAGACTGAAGCCTTCCCTGCATTTCCCTGGAATGGTTCTTTTCACCACATCTTGTAGACACCATTCTTCTCTATCCTTATGTCTAACCCATGAGCTCCAATGGTGACTACACAGGTCTGAAAGTTGTGTCTGTTGTGCTGCTTACTCCATTATGAATTCAGAGATTTGGGGTGGATATTATTCATTATTTCACCCCCAGCACCTACTCCACTTGCAACCTTTGAAAAATCTCTGCTAGTCTGAGTTCTGATAGTCCCTCTTGTCAGATAGTGAATGTGGCTTTAGTTTACCATCTAAGACATTCAGTTTCTGTGTCTTCAGAATTGGAATAATAGGGGCTGCAGAGATAGCACAGTGAGTAGGGTGCTTGCCTTATATACTGCTGACCTGGATTTAGTCTCCAGCACCCCATTTGGTCCCCTGAGCCCTGCCAGGAGTGATCCCTGAGCACAGAGCCAGGAATGAGCCTTGAGCACAACCCCAAAATGAAAAAGAATTAAACAAAAGAACACAAGCAAAGCAACCCAGAATTGAAATAATAACTCTCAAAGTTGGATTTCCCAAGAGGCAAGCTCTGAGATGTGGACTGGAGTGCAAGAGGGTATGAGGGTGGGCAGGGGGAAAATTAGGGCCTTGGGACAGTCCCAGGAAGACCTCACTGTCATGTCCTTCAAAGTCTGCTGGGTCAAGGCAAGGGCACCAGACCTTTACTATATCTTATGTCAATCAGTGACTGGATATAGGGTATCCCAAGAAGAAAGCATGACCTTGGGAGAAATAATTCTCTTGAGTCAACTGAGTATTAAGGGACTAAACAAAGGTCTGGGTGGCATATCTCAACCTTTACCATAGTAGCGACTTCTAAGAGTTACTGGGAATCTGATACATGTAAAATTATGCACACTGTAAATTGCTAAACATATGTAAGATTTTTGTTATTATTTTTATCTTAATAGCAATATTACTGTACTCAGTAAATATTTCTTCATGACTTGAGTCCATTTTCTTAGAACAGGTTATCAGTAAGAATCATGAAGTCAGTATATACCCTTGTTTTTATTCCTCTCACTTCCTCCAAAGACAGCGTTTCCCCTCTTGCTTTTGTTATTAATCTAGTCTTAAAAGTGCTTATGCCATCTTATTTTAAAACCTTTAGGCTTGGTTTGATTTGATTTCCTTTCCACTGAAATGACTGTTCTGAACTCTGACCTTAATCTGGGACGGTTAGAGCAGCTTGAAGCACTTTCTTGACTCTCTATCTATCTTCACACTTTATATTCTGTATAGGCTCAGGGAAATTCTAATTTCAAGTCTAGTTTAAAGCATTGCTAACATTAACTATCCCTGTAAGTGAGGTTAATTAGATGCACTTGAGTGCAAGCTTGAGCATTCCTAACTTTGAACTGACCCTGGAATCTGTTTTGTCAGCTAGTAGGGCTCAGATATGAGAACACCTTGGCAAGAGTCATCATCATGAAAGATGGATGTTTCAGAGATCAAGAATATTGAACAACTCATTGCAGGGACCAGCTGCTTATAGAAAGAACTGTATTCGATGGGAGTTCAAAGGTATAATGTACTGTAGATTACTCTCTCTCAAGCACACACACACACACACACACACGCACACGCACACATACACACACGCTCACGCACACACAAACATAGAAATACATACTCGTGTATGTATTTCTAATTCAAAATTTTGTTTTTTCTCTACCTTGCTGAAATATCTTCTGTGGCTTTCTAACATCTGTCATAAAATCTAAAGTCCTTTGAGTTCCTTGGGTATGCCAGGATCTGTATGTTTAGTGCATGTCATTTCTTTCCCCAGAAAGTCTCCCTTCTTGCACACCCTTCAGATCTTGGTTCAAATGTCACCTCCACCAGGCAGCCTTTTTGGCCTTTCCAGACCCATTTTTGCCATTCTACCCTGCCTTTCCTTCTAGTGAACTGCCAAGTGGGAGGGAAGTTAATTCATGGATCCCTCAGAGAGGTGAGAGGATCAAAATGAAGAAAGTTTATACAAAGCACTTCTATTTAAAACATCTGTAGAGTCAAAACTCAATTATATGTATTTCAAAAAGTGTGATTAATATTACCTGATATTTAATTTTTCTCTTCATTTTAAGAACAAAGAACTATCTTGTGATCCAAAAATTTCAAGTTTCTAAGGAGAGGCTTCCTGACAGAAGTAAAACTTTCCCCTGACTGCCCTCTTGTGGAGGTGCTGAAAGAACCCAGCGATGAGATTAAAATGTCACAAACCTGTTCCTCTGCTTGAAAAAGCAGTGTTCAGGTCTGCCAATTGTTGGTCAAGCCTCCATATATAAGTAACTGCACATTTTTAAGAAGAATTTTCATATGGTGAGACATGCTTCAAAGTGAGTTCAGTGAATTGAACGGTGAAGAGTGTTGCAGTACCCAGAAAGAAGCTGTAAACATTCTGTGGAGAAAGTCCATGTTTGGTTTGGAGAGATCCATGGTAGATAACATGCCAGATGCATACGGATCTTGTTACTATGTTTTCACAAACTGAAGAGAGCACCTTCAAGAATACTTACATTCTTTTTCCCATTGACCCAGTTGAGTTGACAAGAATTACCTGGTCTACTGAGCTATGTCAAAACGCTGATTTCTGAGCCTCTCACCTGGATTCTGATTGAGTATGTAGGGGCTAAAGCTGAGGAATATGTATTTTAATAACCGTTCTAGCATGAGTCTAATGGTTATAACTTTCTGGTAGCGTGGAGAGTTTTCATAAAGCCATTTATATATGTTTTCTGAGATAAGGCAACTTTCTGTACAAATCATGATCACAGATATACTAATTCTTATGAAGAACACACATTTTTTTTATGTGTAGTATTTGGCTTGAAACATATGGTCTTCATTATTATACATGGGTTGCTAATTAGAATTAGGACTTGATCTTTAATTGCAGAACAGATATTTCTTTCTCCTCCTCCATCTTGCTTTTTTTTTTTTAATATCTACCTCCCTAACTGGGCTGGAGTGATAGTACAACAGGTCGGGCATTTGCCTTGCACGTGGCCTACCGGGGTTCGATTCCTCTGCCCCTCTCTGGAGAGCCCGGCAAGCTATGGAGAGTATCTCGCCCACATGGCAGAGCCTGGAAAGCTACCCATGACGTATTTGATATGCCAAAAGTAGTAACAAGTCTCACAATGGAGATGTTACTGGTGCCCGCTTTAGCAAATCAATGAGCAACAGGATGACAGTAATACAGTGCTACCTCCCTGACTACCTGACTCCTATATATCTTTATACCTACCAGTCTGGAATCAAACCATGCTCTTTGCCATGTACCTTATAAACAATGTGTATCACAGGAAGAGCCAGCCTATTGCAACAGAGGTTACCTTGGGAATTTGGCCTTTTGGGGGAAATTTTTCCTTACCTTGGGAAACTGGTCTTTTGTAGGAGGAAGGCATGAAATATGGGTCAGAGAGTAATACTAGCTGTTGATTTGTGTGAAAAAATTTTGAACATTTCTGGACCCCCAAAATGACTTACCAAATCATACCAAATAAAAATAGTTTACTATTAGAGACAATTAGAGAAAGGAGGTAGGGGGAAATCTGTACCTATTTCTTTCTCAGTAAAGTAATTCATGGTGAGGAAACTGGAACCTTAGAAAGATTATGCTAATAATTGCTTAAGGTTAATAATCATTTAACTCATGTCTAGTTATGGGGGTTGAGCTATAATTCGAGTGCAGGTATGTTTGACTTCAGTGATTCTTGCCCCCTCTCTTGGATAAACGTGCTTCTAGCTCTCTGCAGGTAGGCACCAAAAAAGTAGAAACTTTCCTTGGTTCACCAGTGAGTTCTCATTAAACACAGTACTTTAGGAGAAAAATACATTTTCAAGGCAGTAAGCTAACAAATCAAGAATTTCCCCCAGGGTCCTACTACTAACATCTCCCTAGATTCTGGGAAATTAAAAAATCTGTAACATGGAGGTTAAAAGAAGAATTTTTGCTGTGACTTTGGAGGAGGTTTTTGAAGGAGATTTCTGTAGGAGGACTAATCTGACAGCCATGTTTCTTAATTTTTTATTTTGGAGAGAACCTGTAGTATTAACACCCATGAAAGGTCAATAACAACTTGTTTGATATTTCAAGTTAATTGTGAATCTCTGCATGTTTTCATAGCTGAACCTTTATAGCTAAAGGTCCCTTATAAATGTTGCATTGCCCTCAATATTTAGGTCCACAGTGAATGCCTTGTACACCACTGGAATTCAGTTGTTGCATTGGAAAGGCATTTGATTTAACAGTGTAGTTCATTTTCCTTTAGCCAGTTGAATATTTTTAAATATTTTTTTCTTTTGTTATGGAAGAAGCACATATTTGTTTAAAATTAGAAATATATTAAATAACATAAAGACAATAAATAAGACTTAATACTTTCATTCAAGAGTAATGGTAGTAATTTAAAATTTCTCCTTAAGTAAGCCGTCTTTACCATGTGCCATCCACTCTTGTGGATAGATGACATAATTCTAATTTTATACATTTGATAATGAAGGCTTAGAAAATTTAAATGACTTTCCTAAGAGTCCTCCTAAATGGTAAGTAGTGAAGCTGGGTATAGCATTCTTTTTTTTCCTACTTCCACAGCCAGTACTCTTTTTGTACCTCTCCCACATAACCACAGTTAACATTCTAGTATGTTTCTTCCAAGTCTTTTTTTATGCATGTTTTTTCATGGCTGAGATCAGACTGTGAACGCAATTTTCGACCCTCCCGTTTTCACTTAACATAATGGTAACAAGCATTTTCCTTAGATTATCTGGCTCTGCTTCCTTCTCCACTGCATCTCATACCTTCTTCCGTCTTTCGTGCCACACTCTTGCCACACTGGCCTTCTGTCTGTGCCTGGAATAAGCCTAGAATGTTCTTACCTTGGGACCTTTGCATTGGCAATCCCCTCTGCTTTAGCTACTCCTGTCTTACCTCTCAGTGATTACTTTGTTCTTGTCCTTTAGGCTCAGTTAAATGTACAGGGTTTCTCTGAATGTCTAGTTCATGTAAGGTCTCTTAGTCCTTCTGGATTTCTTTCACAGTAGTGGTACAACTTACCATTAGTTTACTTTCCTTTTTCACTATTTTTTTCTTGAAATCTTCACCTTGGTAAGTTTAGCCCTAGCCTATGTATGATTCTGCACTGAAAAATTTTGTCAGAAAAGACTTTCTTTGTTATTAGGATGGTTATCTAGCATTTCAAACACAGGGTCAGTGTAAAGGAACGTTTTTAAGACTTTTGTTTTGTTTCATTTTAAAACTTTGATACCAGCACCCAAATACGCGCTCGCGCGCGCGCGCGCACACACACACACACACACACGCTCGTGCACACACACACACACATTCTCTGTGTGAGATTACTGGTTACACTGCAACCTTGTAAAATTTTGATACCGGCACCCAAATATATATATTCTTTGTGTGAGGTCTTACTGCATCCTTGTCATAGTGACCAGTTATAAAAGTATTAGTTATTCTTGGGGGCCGGAAAGATAGGGCATTTGCCTTGCCAACCCGGATTCGATCCCCGGTATTTGATATGGTCCCGCAAGGAGTAATTCCTGAGTGCAGAACCAGGAGTAACCCCTTAGCATAGCTGAGTGTGGCCCAAAAAGGAAAAAAGTACTAGTTATTTTATTTTTAAAATCAACCCTCAATAAATGACTCTGCACATCATAGGTGATAAGTACATCTTTTGGAATAAAAAAATAAATCCTATTTGATAAGGGACTGATATACAATTGACACTTGGTAGTGATTCAGAATTCTGAATTTCTTTTCTGCACCCCATCTCCAGTGAGGTTTCACTGAAAACAGTGCAAAGCAGAGGGGCCAAGATTGGTTCATATACAGCCTGTATTATCTAGGCTGGACCTTCTCAAGATTTCCTTTTGTTTAACCAGTAGCTGACCAAGCCCAAATAGAGGGTTGCCACTTACAGATCTGGGTTTGTGAGGGAAGACTGTTCAGCACAAAAATGGAGCATATGCCTTTTCATGAGTGGTATAAACTTATCCAAATGCCACCTTAATATGACCTAGTTGGTAGGCGAAGTATCGTTCTAGTCACATATATATTTAAATTTAAGAAAGACTTTACAAACTGGTGATATTGAATCCATGACATAGGAAAAAACTTTACTCTCTGAGACTATAATCCAATAAAAAAAACTCTTGGCTAGCTTTATACCTACAACCCCCCCGCCTTATGTTAGCAGTAAGGGAGAGGAGAGGACACCTTATCAGTTGGGTTTGTTTTTGTTTTTGTTTTTAGTAATAAGGCACTTGTTATCACTTAATTTGTTAAATACTGGAAGCAAAAAAACAAAAACATGCCCTAATGCAAAATTTGATGCATGGTTTCATACTGTTTTTCCACCATTGAAAAATCTGTAAGTTGAACCATGGTAAATCAGGAACCATCTGTATTTTTAAATAATTTTATTTAACTCAGTTATAACTAGCAGGTTTTGATTGCAGCCATTGAAAGAGTATATAGCTGGTAGTTTGACAAGGTTCAAAGGTAAGTCCTGACCCTTTATTTAACATCTGTTAAATAAATTGATAATCATGCCCAAATACTATTTGGTATTTAATGTGTTCACCAATATGCTTATTTTTTTAAGACACTGTAACTTACAAAGTTATTCATAGTTAAATTTTAGGCATACTATGTTACAGCACCAGTCCCACCACCCACCAGTGTCAACTTCCCTCCATCAGTATTGTCAGGTTCCTTCCCACCCACCCCATCCCCACCCTCCAGCTGCCTCTTTGACAGGTTTTGACATTTTTCAGTTTGGTTGCTGTGGTTGGTTTCAGTTTGGTTCCTGCTTTCATTGTTATTGACTCTGCAGTTTGTGTGTGTGCATATATATATATATATATACATATATATATGTATATATATATAGCTATACCACTCTTCTATACCACTAATGTACTCTAGACCCTTGACCCTTCACCTCCCTCCCATTAATTTCTGTCTGCCTCTTCTTACTCTCTTCATTGATTTCTTTTCTTCTCTGTCTTTCTCCTCCTTACACTCTGGGGTCAAGGGTGATGTAGGCATCTCCCTTTACTACATTGTATTTCGTCATCCAGTTATTCTATATACCACAGATAAGTGAGATCATCCTTTGTCCTTCTTCTGGTTTGCTTCACTTAATGTGATATCTTTTAGCTTCACCCAAGTTACAGTGATTACATGATTTTATATCATTCCTTGCAGCTGCATATATTCCACATCTTCATAGTCCACTCATCTGTCATTGAACAGCTAGGTTGATTCTATATTCTAGCCATTGTACTCAGTGCTGCAATGAATAATGGTTTGCTTGTGACCTTTTGAAGGAATGTTTTTGTGTCCGGAGGGTAGATACCCACAAGTGATTCCACTTTGTGGAATTGTTGGGTAATATGCCAGTTTATTCTTAATGTATTCAATTTTTAAATGTATGTATTTTAAAAAGTATATTAGATATTTTCTACTTGTTTGTTAAGTAGTTGTGAGTCCTCTTTTAAGTTTTGTTTGAGTCTGTATTGATGCTGTTCATTTGAGTGTTTAAACAGTGTTCATACCCAATGTAAATATTTTTGAGTGTTTACACCTGAGGTAAATATTTTTTCAGCTTATCTTCCCTATGAATTTTACGTTTTATATTTACTGAAATTTGAATTTGCACCTAGTCAATTTTGTCAATGTTTTCTCTTATTAGTTGCTTTTAAGCTTAGAAAAGCCAGAGATTAGATAAAAGGTTTCTTGTGTTTTTTCTTATTTTATGGCTTGATAAGCATGTTTTGTTTACAAGTGCTTTTTAATTATATACCAGAACACTGAAATTGTTTCAATTGTAAATACTGGTTCTATATAATTGAGTCCCCAAATCGGTATGAACTTCTTCCAATTTGGCATTGAAAAAACAGAGTTCAAAATGAGGTATAGCTAGATGAGCTTTAAAGATATTTCTTTGTTTAGTTGCTTGGAATCAGTCATCTTTTTTTTTTTTTTTAAATGCTCTCCTTGCTATTTCCTGGAATTGTACGCAGAGGAACCCTTTAGCATACTAATATAATAAGGATGCTTTTTATGGCTTAAGAGATCTTGGGAATCCTTGGGAAAATTGTTCAGTGACTCTCTACAACAGAATTAATGTTTTGAAGCCAGAAGTCTGCAATGAGAGATACATTTTCAGAGTTCTGTCTGTGAGCTTGCCTGCTCAACCCCTCTTCTATTATTCTGGGACCCCCAAAGCCTCCCCGTCCCCTCCACCCCTCCTCCACCCCCCATCACCACCACCACCATCAATACCTCCCAGATAATTGGATTGTGGCCAGTCTTTCTTTGTTGTTTGTTTGTGCATTATATCCAGAAGTAATGTGGGCTGCTGTCATCTGAGTGCATTGTCCCAGGGGTTCTGCAGATCCAAGGCCAGCCCTTCATTCTGGAATACTCAAGGCACTCCCTAGCCTTTGTCTGTTCTTCAGCTAAGGGGAGAGATTCCTAAGTGGTACTGATTGTTTTTTTTTTTTTCAAATAGAGAATGCTAGTATCAAGGAAAAGGACAGGCATAGGTAGGCAATCCATTATCTTGTAGGCTTAAAAACTGTTTTACCATTTGTTATTTGGTGGCCAGAATAATTTTTTAATCATTGTACTGATTTGGATTCCCACATCAAAACTTTGATGGGCAGAATTATATCCATTTAAAATTCTTATGGTAGGGGCCTGAGCGATAGTACAGCGGGGAGGGTGTTTGCCTTGCACGCAACTGACCTGAGTTCAATTACCGGCATCCCATATGGTCCCCCAAACACTACCAGAAGTAATTCCTGAGTGTAGAGCCAGAAGTAGCCCCTGAACTTTTCCGGGTGTGACCACCCCCCCAAAAAAAAACCCCAAAATTAAATAAATAAAAACTAAATTTAAAAAATATAAATAAATAAATAAATAAAATTCTTATGGTACACCTAACCCCCCCAAACCTGTGTGACTCTAAAAATAGGACCTAAAGGATGCAATTCATGTTAGACAAGGTTTTATAGAGTCCTAACTCAATAGGATCAATCATCATATAAGAAGAGTAAGAATGAGCAAGAGCACTCTCTCTCTCTTTCTCTGTCTCTCTCTCCCTCTCCCCCCATGTAGCTTGACAGGAAATTGCATCTACAAGTCAGAAAAATCAGCATCAACAGAGTCCCTGAATTGTTAGGAAATCAATTTTCTACTGTTTAAGTAATGCAGCTTATGGTATTCTGTTATGACAGACAGCTAATATAAACCCTATATTGTCTTTTAAAGTTCTGGTTTCTAGACCTAAATTACAAGATCATTGAGGATTATCTATGTTTGAGAAAAATTTTTGATGCTCTAGGTGCCTTTAAAAATAGTTCAAATTTAAAAAAATTACTATAATTAAGGTAACATGATTCCAATAGTGTTAATATTAATGGTTTGGATGTAGGAAATTTCTGTACCTTCCCTACCACCAAGACCCTCCACCACTTGTCAATACTTCAGAACACTTATTTTATTTGGAACATATAGCTCATTTTTAACTGAAAATCCCCTGGCTAACAAAAGGAACAGGTGGATAGAAACTGGCCTGTCTTCCCTGAACCATGAGGAGTAATGATGCATTCACATTGGAATGTTACTGCAGCCAGAGATCTTTGTGAGCTGAGGGCTGATTTCTGGGCTTCTTGAAGTCAAGTAACTAAAGTGAAATGCACTTAATTGAACATCGTAAGTAGCTGTTTTTCCCCGGCTATGCTGTTATTATTATTATTATTATTTGTGTGGAAATTTGAATCAGAGTCCTTTTGGGAGGTCATTTAGCTCATTGTTTTTCACGAAAGACCACAAGCATCGCTAACAAAATTCTGAGTCTGTCGTCATCCCCACCACAGAGCCGGTGCCCTTGTACTGATAGATCCAGCAGATATCAAAATTGGAAATAGCTATTTAACAAATATTTATTGGACTAAGTCTGAGATCTAAACATGTACCGCCATATGCCTCTTAAAGTTTTCAAAGTAAAAGAAAACTAATTACACCTCAGCAGCTTTTCAGCAGAGTAACACAATCGTCACGCTGTCCATTGATTTGCTTGAGTGGGCACCAGTAATGTCTCCATTATGAGACTTCTTGTTACTGTTTTTGGCATATCGAATTCGCCACGGGTAGCTTGCCAGGCTCTGCTGTGAGGGCAGGATACTCTCGGTAGCTTGCCAGGCTTCTTCAAGAGGGATGGAGGAATCAAACCCAGGGTCGGCCGCGTGCAAGGAAAACGCCCTACACGCTGTGCTATCACTCCAGTCCTTTTTAGCAGAGTAGTAAGACCAATTGCATAAATCCAACTACCAAATGTCCTTTACTCTCAGGGTTCCAAGGACAGACAAGCTCCTTGGCTCACTCATGGGCCCTAGGAACCAGAAGCAAGAAAGGACACCCACTCACATAGCCAGTAGCACCTTTCACATCCTCCCATGGATCCTTTTCTCCAAATGCTAGATGGTAAAAGTCAGTTAAACACTCCTGAGTGGCAAACGTGCTTCAGGTAGTTCCTGAGACTAATGGTTCTTGATCAAGGCTGGTAGTCATAGTCCAATTTTACACTCTGATGCTGACCCAAAGCAAGTTTTTGCACAGCAAAAGAATTTAGTTTTTCTTTGACTATGGCCACTTTAAAAGTGATCCAGCTCAAATATTCTCTAGCACACTGCTAGATTAAGTGAAGAATAGCCATAGTCCCTGGCCTTGTAGAGCTTTAGACATGTAGAGGGAATGTAAATTTTGTACATAAATCCTTGCAATGTGAAAATGTTATAATGGGAGACAAGAAGCAGAGAAGAGGATATCTATTGTGAGTTCTTAAAAAGTAGCCAAGTTGAGTTAAATTCACAAGACCAGGGGATAGAGAGATAATTCTGGGGATAAGGTGCATGCCTTGCATGCACTCAACCCTGCTTTGATTCATAGAACCCCATGACCTCTCCACTTTCCCAGCATTACTAGGCACCACAGCCAAAGCAGCACTCTATCCTCAGGCCCTTGCATTGACCCACTGGCCCACCTGCTGTGAATAATCAGGAGTGACCCTCAGTTCCCTGAGCACTGCCTGAGAGTAACACCCCCCAAAAGATAAGGCCTTGTTATTTTAAAGGTTTTCCTTTTATAATCAAAATCTCCATTGTTTCCAAAAGGAATAATAGCAGCAAACGCCAAAATACTGATAGATTTTTTTTTAATTTTTGACTTAATTTCTACATTCTCCCATATTGGCTTTTCCAAAACACCCTTTTTACCTTCCCTGTAGTCAGATCAGGGTAGGTGTCTTTTCTTTGTGGATACTATCAGGAATGGGAAGGAGATTAGGAAGGTAGAGAGAGGTAGCTACAGGAGAACCTATAGAAGAACACCTAGATAGGGGGAATAAGGACTTAGTGTTTTTGGGCTCCGTTTTTGGTTTTAAGAATCATGTCAAAATTGGCATTTGACATCCCAGTTTGAAAACAATAGCAGCAAGGATTTTCAGGTTGGTAAGTTTGGGTACCAGAGCAGCAAACAGAGGCTGTGAGCAGGGCTGTGCGCCAGAGGCACTTGGAAGTCTCTGGCACAGAGATTAGGGGAAAGGAGAGGAGACTGGTCCTAGACAAAACATTGCCTTCCCCACCTCTCTTTCCTTCCCATTACCCTTTCCCATTTTTTTCTAAAACACCCATTTCATAAATCATTGAGTTACACTAAAAATACTCTATACAAGTGTGCCACTGAGGCTTCAAGGGAGATGGTGATATAGAAACTTTAGAGACATTTATTCTGGTGTATAAGCATTGAGAAAATGGAGAAATAGACTATATATGTCAGAATAGGTGAATTCTCTAGCAAGCAGCCCTCCAATCTTAGAGATATAGCACAGTCAAGATTATTTACTGTTCATAACACCATTCATCGTGAGTCTACAGGAGACTGCTGCATAGTCATTTAGGGACTCAGCAATCCTCACCCTGCCCATCCAGTGGCTCTGCTTTCCTTTGTGGGCATGTGACTACTTGTTAGATGAGCAAAGAAAAAGAGAAAGTGGAACATCAAGTTGAAATTGTTAAGGTATAAGACTTAGAAAGTGATCACTCCCACTCATATCCCAATGGTCAAAACTAAAACTCACTTATTCAATACCACTATAGTCTATATTGATATCCAGGTCAAAAAAGAAACAATTTGGTCATTTATTATAGTCCCTGCACTGTGATCAGAGATCACCCCAAACCAGGCAAATTATTGGAAGGTTGTGAAAAGGCTCCTCCTCTCTAGAGGTATATAAACCCAGTGACCTCTTGTTTTCAGATGTCCTGGGTGAGTCAAGGTGGGGAATATTCAAGTTAGAAGAATTTAA
Organism: Sorex araneus; assembly: GCF_027595985.1. Lineage (NCBI taxonomy): Eukaryota > Metazoa > Chordata > Mammalia > Eulipotyphla > Soricidae > Sorex > Sorex araneus. The sequence goes on along the minus strand of NC_073306.1, from coordinate 25,140,531 downwards.
AGTATGTTTCTCTGTGAGATTCTCTGATTCAGTAAAGCAGCAGAAAATTAGATCCGAATTACACAGCCGAATTTCCGATGCTTAAACTGAGCTCTTGCAGTAGAAATAGAACGTTGAATTCCATTTCATAAATTGTTCTTCCAGTTTGACGTATTGGAGATTTTTAGCACGCACGCTCACACCTGGCTGCCCGCCACCTTCTGCCATTGCAGATACGCTTACAGGAAACCGTAAGTGGATCTGCTTTTGATGCTGGCAGCATCTTACTAAAATGCTTTTGCTGGCATCATGGAACAGGAGCAGAATTCAGCTGGGACCAATAATGAGGCTATTTAGAAAGTTCTTTCCTCTACCCCCTGACAAGGCAGATGTGGTGGGGATTTTTCCACTACTATTCTGTTGACGGTGGCCAAAATTAGTTCAAGGCCATCAAAAATGTTTAGACCTAAACAGACCTAAACAGTTGAAACCCCAAATCCATGAAGAGGACAAAACCTCTTTCTCCTATATAGCAAGAGAAAAAGAAACCCACTCCAGAGATTCCCAACACAGACTTTTTTTTTTGCCTATTTATTCTGTCAATAGACCTATGGGGGGGGGGGGGGGGAAACACAGCCATGTGTGAGTTTGAAAGGAAGAAAAATATTGACCTCCATTAAAAATGTCTTCAGATAGCTGGTCTCACATGCTGGGAGAATAGGCAGCTGGTATAGAGAAGGGACCACTAAGTAAATGATGGTTGGAGGGCTCGCCTGGGATGGTAGATGTGTGCTGAAAGTAGACTATGGACCAAACATGATGGCTGCTTAGTGCCTGTATTGCAAACCATAACACCTAAAAGGAGAGAGTAAAAGATAATGTGCCTGCCACAGAGGCAGGGGGTGGGAAGGGGTGGGCGTGTCTGGAGGGATACTGGAAACATTGGTGGTGGAGAATGGGCACTGGTAGAAGGATGGGTACTTTAACATTGTATGACTGAAAGGTAATCACAAAGTTTGAAAGTCTGTAACTGTATCTCATGGTGATTCGTTAAAATAAAATAAAATTAAAATATCCTACAAAAGAAAGTGTAGGGAAATTTGGGGGCAGGACAGATATTACAGAACTTAGGGCATCCTTGCCCTGCATGCAGCTGACCAGGGTTACATCCCCAGCGTAATATATAGTTCCCTGAGAAATACCAAGAATGACTCCTGAGCATTGCTGGAATGGCCCCCGAAATAAAAACAAAGCAAAATGTAAAAACAAGAGAATTTAGGGGAATAAATAATTAAATTTTTGTCATAAAAATAAGATAAAAATATATCCAGTTAATGTTTGTGTGTATGATGAAGCTTCTTCTGAGCGCTTCCATTTCTATCATCTTATTTAAAGCTCCCAGTGATCTTTATGTGGGGTAGGGGTTTCATTCTTTGTTTCTGTTTAATAGGTTAAACTACTTGAACTCCACAGAGATTAAGTGATTTGCTTGAGGTATGTGGGATAAGAATTTAGGACCCAAATCTCTCCACTTCGAAACTCTTTCACTAGATCCTATAACATCTTTTTTGGGTGGTGGGCAGGGTAGGAGAGTAGGATGAAGCAATCCAGCTCATGTCTCTTGTTATCTCTGCACATAAAAGTTTTTATAGGTATCGTGTTTGAGAAGCAGAGATTAATGAGGTTTTTTATCTTCAACAGGCTTACAGCTTAGAAAAAGGAATAGATATATAGATAAATAAATAATGGATACAAGTGAGTGTATGTATTGGTTGTGATGGGAAGTGTAGGCGAAAGGAGAAGGATTGGACATGTAGTAAAAACTTAGTGAGTTCTTTCTGGAAGGCCAGACTAGGAATGATGTCACAAAGGACATCATTTGAGCTGAAGCTTAATGATTATCAGAAATGGGTGTAATGGCAACTCAGGCATAAGCATAAGGATTAAAGAAATATATGAAGAAATATATGAGTCTTACATAAGGATATCCTAGCACATTTGAGGATTTTTGTTGTTTTGGCTTTCTGGGCCACATCAGGTGGTGTTTAGCACTTACTCCTGGCTTTTTGTTCAGGGATCACACACTTCTGGTGTTAATATATGGTGCTAAAGATCAAACCTGCAAGTACCTTAACCTCTGTACTATCTCTCCCCAGCCCTTGAGGATGTATTTGAAGTTATGAGTTCTAAGGGACACACAAACAGCATTTCTTGTCTAATGTTAAGGATTATATTCTGTAGTACTAGTGTTCATCTTTGTTCCTGCTCCCAGGGTGACATCTCAATTCTCTGAACTAAGGGAATATTTTGGTCCTGACCCACACAGTGTAGCCATTTTTAATGTGCTCCCCTTGTTCTGTTCTGTCCTTGTTCTCATCGATAAGCCTGCTCTCTGTTCTGATTGTAAATGTTCTAAGATATTGAACCATGTCATATTCTTGCTGAATCTCCCAACCCATGACTAAGAATAGTATATTACTGGTGCCAAGGAACTGCATAGTGATTTTAAAACACTCAGAAATCAAGCAGTGAGCTCAGGGGAATGTTAGCAGGGTGTGGCATCTCAAGAGGGAAAACACGTGGCCTTTAGTTCAGTTAGGTAACTCAGTCCTTTCTGCGCCTATTATGGAGGATGCAAATGAAGATCTCGATTGCCTTAAAAGAGGTCACACTCTTCAGTGGAGGGTCAATATGGAAGGAGGTAACTAGTTTCATGAGCCATGGAGTTATTTAAGGAACCAGTTCTGTGAATAGCCAGATAGGGAATTGTTCATTCTGCCTGAGGGGGCTAAGGGGGCGGGGCAAGGGTCGTACAGAGAAATTGGGACACTTTGTTCCCAGTACAGTGTAAATTCCCAAGGCAAGGGATTCATATTTAATTCCAAGTATATGACGCATCATATGTGGTTAATAATTACTAAATAAATTTTGGGGAATAAATACTTCAACTTGATTTTGAAGGATAAGGTGATTTTCACCAAGCAGAAAGAATTGTGTTTCAGGAAGGTCGACTACTTATACAAAAACACAGACATAAGTGTATGATTTTATTACTGTAGAGTGTAGGTATTAGTTGGATTTCTGGAAAATGACTTTTCTTTTTTCTTTTTTGACAATGCTCTTCACACATTGCTGAACCAAGTATTTTAGCAATGATCATACCAGCACATATTAGTCAGGACTTTGTCAGTGACCCTGATTAGGTATCAGATGAGATCTGTCACAGATAAATGTGACAATGTAGCCTGATTTACTTTAGACCGTGCTGCTTTATGCCTGTCACCTTGGTGTAATTGTTAGCAGAGCCTGCTTACACTCTCAAAAGTGTCTGTTTTTGATCAAGAGAAGGGGGGTGGGAACCTTCTTTCAAGCATCAGTCAAGGAGAGTAGTTTATGTAGGAAGCCCCATGACCAGATTTCAGGAGCACCAAATTTATTTTTAATACTAATTTGCCAGAATTTATGTTGAAACCTCATACTAAATCTAATGTATAAGATTTCTTTGAGGGGTACTTTCCTTTTTTTTTATTCATTTATTTATTTTAGGGCTGGAGTGATAGCACAGTGGTAGGGCATTTGACTTGCACACGGCCGACCAGGGTTAGATTCCTCCGCCCCTCTCAGAGAGCCTGGCAAGCTACTGAAAGTATCTTACCCACATGGCAGAACCTGGCAAGCTACCTGTGGCATATTCAACATGCCAAAAACAGTAACAAACAAGTCTCACAATGGAGACATTACTGGTGCCCGCTCGAGCAAATTGACAAGCAACGGGATGACAGTGATTTTTTTCAGTCACCATAAAATTACAAAGTTATACATGACTAGGTTTCAAGCATACAATGGTAACACCATCCCTCCACTTCCCTTCACCAATGTCCCCTGTCCCTCAACCCCATTTGCATCCACCCAGCAGTCTGCCAGTCAACTATTAGAGGCTCTTTTTGTTGTTGTTGTTTTGGCTTTTGGGGTCACACCTGGCAACATTTAGGAGTTACTCCTGGCTCTACACTCAGGAATTACTCCTGGTTGTGCTCAGGGGATCATATGGGATGCTGGAGATGGAACACCAAGTTGGCCATGTTCAAGGCAAATGCCCTACCTGCTGTACTATCGCTCTGGCCCCTCTTTAAAAAAAAAAAAAAAGTTTTTTCACTTTGGTTCACAGAGCTTTGTTGATATGGTTTCTTGTGAAACACTTTGCCACTTTTCAGCATCACTTCCTCCTTCTGGTTGAATACTTTCCTCTACCATAGATGTTGCTCTCAGTCTGTCCTATCCCCCAGTCCCCCCAAATGGCATGTTTCCTTCTGGTTACCAATTCTCATGTTCTATGTTTCCGTTATCTTCAGTTTTTTGTTATTCCACTATTTTCTTTATATCTTGCATATGAGAGAGAGTGAGAGATCATTCTGTGTCAGTCCCTCTCCTTCTGACTAACTTCACTCCGCATGATACTCGCTAGGTTCTTCCATGTAGCAGTAATTTCATGACTTTATCTTTTGTTATGGCGAGTACTATTCCATACATAACTATGGTATATTCACCATAGTTTCTTTATCCTGTCATCTATTTTTGGACACTTGGGTTTCCAGATTTTGACTATTGTGCATAGTGCTGCAAGGAACATAGAAGTACAAATGTCTTTTTCTCCATTTTTTTTGGAACCCTTGAGGTATATTCCAAGAAACAGAGTTGCTGGGTCAAATGGAAGCTCAATTAGTAGATTACTTAGGAATGTCCATACTGTTTCCTACAAAAGCTGGACCAATTGATATTCCCACCAGCAGTGAATGAGAGTCCCTTTCTCATAGCATTCACTCTAGCACTGGTTGTCTTTGTTTTTCTTGTTGTTGTTGTTGTTTTAATGTGTTCTAGTCTCTATTATGTGAGATAATCTCTCATTGTTGTTTTGATTTGTATCTTCCTGATGATTAGTGATGGAGAGCATTTTTTTCATATGCCTTTTGGCCATTTGTATTTCTTTTCTGAAGAAGTTTCAGTTCATTTCTTCTCCCCATTTTTTGATGGAGTTGGATGTTTGGTTTGGTTTTGTAAAGATCTACCAGTGCCTTATATGATATCAGATAAGTGTTGGTAAATGATTTTTTCCATTCTGAGGGCTGTCTTTGTATCCTGGTCTTCATTTCCTTTGAGGTGCAGGCTTTTCTTAATTTAATCTCATTCCATTTATTTATCTTTGCTTCCACTTGCTTGGTCAGTGGTGTTTCATCCTTGAATATGCCTTTAGCTTATATGTGATAGACAATTCTGCCTTAATGTTTCTCTATGTACCTTTGAATTCTGGTCTGATATCAAAGTCTTTAATCCATTTGATTAAAGACTTTTGTGCATGGCATTAGAAAGAGATCTGAATTTGTTTTATTTTGTATTGTTCCATTTTGTTTTCTATTGTAGCAGACCAGTTTTCCCAGCACCACTTGATGAAGAGGTTTTCCTTATTCCACTTTATTGTAACTATACTTTTTATACATACTTTCTTATAGCAAAGTAGACATTCTGTAAATGATTCAAGTGAATCAATGTATATTATTTAACCTCTCTCTGACTTACTTGTCTTTATCTGTCAGAGTAGAAATAATAGTAATAACAGATACCTTATAGGGTTATTATAATATTAAGTATGCAAAGAGCTAAGACCAAAGTCTGATACAGTAAGTGCCAAATAGATAGCAGTCATTATGTGAAAGCACTTTGCAAATGAAATAATTGCTTGTAGCTTTCTGCAACTTAAAAACGAGAGACACAGTTATTTGGAAGCTTTGGTTAAGCAAAATTGTATTTTTAAAATTTATTCCATCAAACTGACCTCTCAGTGTCTGTGTTGCAAGCCATACTGCCCAAAAGTAGAAAGAGAGTATGGGGAATATTGTCTGCCATGGAGGCAGGGGAAGATGGGAAAGTGGGGGTATACTGGGGATATTTTTTGGGGGGATGAACACTGGTGGAGGGATGGGTGTTTGATCATTGTGTGATTGTAACCCAAATATGAAAGCTTGTAACTATCTCCCAGTGATTCAATAAAATTTTTTAAAAATATTCCATCATAATTCTTACATATGAGCCAGATCCTTAAGTCTAATAGGAGAAAAAGACTTGGAGAAGAAAACTAGGAGCTCACATTTATGTCTTGAATAACACCTTATAAGATTGTGAGACTATTAGAGATTTGTTGAAATCCTATCCACAGGCTACTCATTGAAAATCTCAACAGAGGAGGCAGTGGACATTTATTATCAAAGAAGCAATGAGATTAGATTGGAATTTTAAAAAGGTCACTGTGCCTGGTAAATGGGATTCAGTCCAAAATTGGAGGTAAGATATTTTGATGGTAATAACCCAGGAAAGAGATGCAGAGACTTGAACTAAGGCAGTAGCAGTATTTATAAGAAAAGTTAAGGAGGGACAGTACACTAAGGTAGTTGGCAGGACTCTTGAGAAGCTTACACACAATAATACAGAGAATATTGCACACAATAATAGACAGAATTATATCGTAAAGGACAAGATCAAGACACCACATTTATCTTCTAGTTCCTCTCTAGATACTTGTGAAATCTGACCTTGAGTGCTTCCACTGCTTTTACTTTGAGTGTTTTACTTTGTGTTTTTATATGTAAAGAATGATTGTCAAGTAGATTGATTGCAAAACTTGAAAGTGTGTAGAAAGTATGAAATAAAAAAATATGTTATCCTGGTGCTTAGGAAACCTCAGAAGTTGAGGCATTTCATTTGGAATCTTGGGTTGATATTTACAAATGCTTTGAATTAAATGTAGTGGAGAACTTGGGCCCCATGTATGTACCTTTTGTTCTAGTACCCAAATCTTTGACTCTCAATTCCGTTTTTTTCCCCCTATGCTATCGTTTAGACTAGATTAGATTATTTTCCTCTCTGCTGAGTTCCTCACTGTACTCCAGGAACTGAGTGGGTGAGGAATATAAATTAGGTGGATACACCCATCCTCATTTATTTCATTATTTCTGTGTTAAGGATTTTCATGTCTTTATTTACAAAACAGCACAACTGAAAAAAAGTTTGAAGGAATTAGAAACTGGATAAATAGCTGATAGTGCAGAACCATTGCTTTCTTTTTCATTTACATATATGATGATATAATTATATACATATACATATTTATACATTAAATATTAGCTAATGTCACTGACAATACAGCTAATGTTGCTATATAGGCAGTGACATTAGCTAAATAACATTTATAAAATACTTTTAGCTTATTTAAGCTAAGTATTTATTTAGGCACTTGCTACAGTTCTAGAGTCCTGGTGGCATAGACCTTTGTTTCTTAATCTGTGGGTCATGATCCCAAAAATAGATCATAGAATTGAATGGGGGGGTTCAGAAAACTTGGAAGCACTTAAAAGTTTATGATTTTATGACCAAAAATTAATCTTAAATCAAACACATAATGAATACAGCACTCACCTATGTTATATATCTTGAGTGAAAGAGTGTCTCAAATGGAAAAATTTAACAAACCCTGGCAGAGAGCATGGAAGTAGGGCAGGTGATGAATTCATACTCGGCCACATCATCAGCATGTTCTCTTCTCATACCATCCCCATCCTCCAGGCCCATTGGAGTTCTCTGTGATTGAAGATTTCTCTAGCTGTAGAAGAACAAATTAAGCATGCAAGCCCTCAGATTATGTTTACTAAAAAAAGGTTGCAGACAAAGTATTCCTATCTCCAGCAATAAAACAATGTCTCTATTGAAAACCTTATGACTTAAACTTGATGGATATGTCTTGAAGAGTGACTTTGGTTTTCAATCACTTGAATATTTCTAGAGGAGAATATTTCTCCTCAAAAGCCTTCCTTTTGAGGAGAATTATGTCAGAAAAAGAATTCTATGAAGGGGTGGATTCCCAAAGTTAAGATAATTTTGGTCTCATCTTTAAAATTTATCAATTTATCATATACTTCTAAAAAAACTATTGTAACTTGTTGTGTATATATTCCATTAGCTTTAGCTATTTTCCAAGCATATTCCTGTTGCCTTAGCTGTTTTCAAGCTATTTTCCAAGCATCCTATCCTATACTCAGCTGGAGGGTCAGAAAGATAGAGAAGAATGATCCTTGGGGAGAAAGACAGACAGACAGACAGACAAACAGAGAGGAAAAGTGTTTGCCATAGTGGCAGGCAAGGGGACAGAGTGCAAGAGGGAATGGAGTGGTGGGAAAAGTACACTGGTGAAGGGATAGGTATTGGAACATTGTATAACTAAAGTCCAATCATGAACAACTTTATAAATGTGTTTCTCACTGTGATTCAATTTAAAAATATTTTTTAAAAAATGATCTTTGTCGGGGCCTGAGCGATAGCACAGCGGGTAGGGCGTTTGCCTTGCACGCGGCCGACCTGGGTTCGATCCCCGGCATCCCATATGGTCCCCCAAGCACCGCCAGGAGTAATTCCTGAGTGCAAAGCCAGGAGTAACCCCTGAGCATCGCTGGGTGTGACCCAAAAAGCAAAAAAAAAATGATCTTTGTCATGAATTACCTTAAAAACTGCTCAAGGAGACAGACCTGTAAGCAATAGTAGTAATACTCTGCTACTAAGCTGGGTCTCATTCCCCTGACCCTAAAAGAGCCTCCAGTATGGCATTGTTGGAAGGACGAGTAGAGAGAGGCTTCTCAAATCTCAGGGCTTGGACGAATGCAGACGTTACTGAGACCTCTCTAGAAATTCAATGATCAACGGGATGATGATGATGATGATGATGATGATAATGATGATGATGATGATGATGATGACTGCTACAGTTGAGTAGCAGAATTCTGGCATGAATTATATGGAGGCAGGAAGAATAAGGTGCTATAAAAGTTCAAGGTAATGAAACAACTAATTTTCTTTAGTGTGGTTGAATCCTAGAGTATATCTGAGCATGATTTTCCAAGGAAATAATGCTTCCAAATGTAAAACACAGAGGAACAAATGGACTAGAAAAGTTGAGCACTATGGAAGAATAGACTGGCATATTTAGAGCTGTCTGTATGAAAGGAAGTGCCCCAGAGGAATCAGGAAGCTCTCGTGAAGACCAGATTGTAAGAAACTTTAAATGTCATTCTTATTAGTTGTAGTTGATATAAATAAGGGAGGGTTTATGTAGAAAAATTATGGAACACAGGTCAAATTACATAAAACTGAGAGAATTTAATTGCTTTTGACCTAGATAAATAATTTCATGTATTTACCTTTAATATAAAAAATACTAAACATTTTGGATACTAAACCAGTATGACATATATTCAGTAACACATATCTTATACGTATTATCTAATTTTTATCACCTTAGGTATTAGTATTGCCCTTATTTAAAATATGATGACACTGAAGTTCAGAGAATATCTTTGACTTGATCTATTTCTAGTCAAAGCCTTTGATTTGGATTATTCTAACCAACCTTCTCCAATTCTTTATTCTATTAAAATAACTTTGGTAATCAGATTGGTTATTGGAGGACCACAATACAGTGAGGAATCTGCTCTCCATTTCAGACAGATTTTTACTATCTCCTTCAAATGCTTTATATCTCTTTAGCCAGCATTCTTATAACTGTAAAGTCAGTTGAAAATCTGAATTAGCCTTATTGACAATTTTGCTTGTGAATTTAAAACTATTTATGCATAGACTTTGATATATTAGATCTGGCAGAACTTCAGAAATAATCTCCTTTCATTTATTATTCATTTATTATTAACTCACAATGGTTCTAGTTCAAAAAGAAATGACAGACCCAAGGTCATAGAATTATTAGTGGTAGAGATGGAACAAGTCTTGAGATCTCCTCTCTTCTCTTTGTGTCTTCCTTCATGATTTAAAACTCATCTTTCTTTCACAAACATGTTTTAAGTCTGTACTATGTATAAGAACCATTGCTCTAGAAATATTCTTTAGTAATAACTCAAACGTGGAAATGTGTAAAACCTCATGTCAGGTGGATGGTATAGTTTGGCTGTCTACTGATGCCAAGAAAGAGAGCAGCAGGCTGGAGAGAGAGTACAGTGACAGGGGTTTTGCCTTGCACAGAGCTGACTCAGGTTCAATCCCTGGCACTGCATAGGTCCCATGAGCAACACCAGGACCGATCCCTGAGGGCAGTGCTAGGAGTAAGCCCTGAGCACCATTGAGTATGGCCCCCAAAGCAAAAAGAAAGAGCAGGAAAAAAAGCATGTCTTTTAGTTATTATATCTTTAAAGGCATACATAGATTGGTCTAGATAAATTTTAGCAGTGATTAAGCTTAATGAAATGACTGATTTAGGCCTTCATGTGCTTTATTTACTTATCTCCATGTGCTAACACTAAAGAACACATTTCAAGCAAAGAGTATGTGTTTTCTGAATGGAATGCCTCAGTTTCAAAATTCTTGAAGATGGATATGATAGTATTTATGAATGTCTGATGCAATTTACATCCTAGGGCTTTTGAAGACTTATAAGCCCTTTGTAATTATTCTTATTTCAACAATAAAAACAAATGTGATACTTATTTGCCTATATCATGATTTTTGTTAATAATCGAATCATAAATAGTCTACTTTGGGATAATGTTGGAATTTGTTTTGTGTTCTTTCCACAAAATCTTGGGTTATATGTAACACAGTTTGTAAGTCACAGACATAGACTTATAAAACTGATTTAGTTGTTCATTCTTCTCAATAAAAAAGAATCACAAGGTCAATATCAACAATCCTTTTGAAAGAATTAAGGTGAATTTGTACAAGAATCCAGTGTTGATGGTGACTTGAAAAAAATCAGTTATGTAGATACTTTAGAAATAGGACTTTTTAGGGACTGAATTTCTCTGGGTCCCAGCTTCACTATGGCTACCACATAATAGCCTAAAAGAATGTGTGAAGTAGGTATCTGTATCCTATGAGGCTTTGAGGGTTATAATGTTAAAACTTCTGTTTAAAAATTTTACATTAGGGGCTGGAGCGATAGCACAGCAGGTAGGGCGTTTGCCTTGCACGAGGTCGACCCGGGTTCAATTCCCAGCATCCCATATGGTCCCCTGAGCACCGCCAGAAGTGATTCCTGAGTGCAGAGCCAGGAGTAACCCCTGTGCATCGCCAAGTGTGACCCAAAAAGCAAAAAAAAATTTACATTAAAAATCATTAAAAATTACTAATTTTTGTTAAAGATGTGATTTTTTTAAAGAGGTATTTTGAACTTGAAGCTGCCGTTGCTAAGGAGTTGCTAAGGGAAATGAGCTACTCAGCACTAATGTGTAACTTTACTCTTCCATTTAAAAGTAGTTAAATTATTCCCTCACCTTCAGAGTAAGAGAGGGAAGAAACAAAAAATGAGGTCAAATGGAGTATTTGCCCATTGGAAAGAGAGTTGCCTCTTTCCAATAGTTAGATAGCAACTCCTTGTTTTGCTCCTTTTTCTTTACTGCCCAAAGAGGAAGGAAGCAACCTCCCTTGACATAAGAAGGTTGAAGAGGTAACTAAGTTTCTGAGCAGGGCAAGACTGATAATGACTGTCTACTGTTCCTAGATGAGGCAAACAGAGCCTAAGAATAGAGAGAAATAGCTCTGCTGATGACCATCCCCAGATAAGACTATAATAATCCAACATAAGGATGACTCAATAAGTAAAGTCAATAAACAACAAATAATTGTACCCTAAGAATTTTGTTTAAAATATTTTCTAAAATATTTGTAATAATTTTTTAAGTTGTTTTACTGAGTGCCCTCTATATTCCTGCACAGATAGATAATTGAAATATAAATTTTCTGCTTTGTAAGTTCCCAGTATAGTGTGAAAGTAGCAAAGAACTTTATTAGTAATCTGTATTGGATAGTGTTTGAAAAGTGTTTAAGTTTAGAGTCATAATCAGTTTAAATTTTTGACAATAAAAATATTTAAATATTTTGAAAGATTAATGATTCGAGGTAATTACTGTCTGAGATTAAGATTAATGTTATAGCAGCTAATTCCATTTGAGGATCAGGCACTCTTTCCTGCACTTCTTGAGATGGATTTAGGAATCTCACACACAGAGAACAATAGCTGGCAAAAACGTGCCCCTCATGATCCTCCCAGGACCTGGATTCTATCACTACCTGGTAGCAGAATACAAAAATCATAGGCATAGATTAGTTGTTTGTTTTATGTTTTTAATGCCAGCAGATATCAATAATATTGCTGAGTGTTTTGTATCAATGCATAAAGTAAGCCAGAGTTAAATAAATCTTAAACTTCTTTCAATCTATACCTTTCTATGTCACATAATGAGTAGAATGTAGACAATAATTGGACATATGTAATTCTGAAACCAAAATTTGCCTCTTACTACCTGTTTGATTTTGAGAAAAAGTATTTAAAGTCCTAATCCTTAGTTTCCTTATTGGAGACTTCAGAGTTTTAGAATCAAATGTTATTTGTAGACAAAATAGTTAGTGCAATATTTGACATATAGTAGATGCTCAATAAGTAGTAATCCCTATTCCTTTTATAGAAGTACTTACTGATACTGATAGCACAGCGGATAGGGCGTTTCCCTTGCACGAAGCTGACCCAGTTTGATTCTTCTGTCTCTCTCAGAGAGCCCGTCAAGCTACTGAGAGTATCTTGTCCACAGGGCAGAGCCTGGCAAGCTTCCCATGGTATATTCAATATGCCAAAAATGGTAGCGACAAGTCTCACAATGGAGACGTTATTGGTACCCGCTCGAGCAAATCGATGAGCAACGGGATGACAGTGATACAGTGATACTTACTGATACTAAGAAGTTTGCCCTATCACAGGTACCATAGAAGAATATTACTCTTTATACAATTTTTAAAATGCAAGATATTAGAATATATTAAAATAGAACACAGAGGAGGTCTGCTAGAATGTGAAAACATTCCCTCCTGCTGTCCTTCCTTTGATCTGACACGAAATTTTTTATACAAAGCCTATCTCCCTCCCTGTTCCCTAAAGATTTTTGGCCAGTGGTTCAATATGTGAGCCCAAAGATGTTGTTCTCAGGTCTATACCAAGCATTGCACATGGGACCAACCCAGATAGGCTATGTGTAAGGCAAGCACCTTAGCCCTTGTACTATTTCTCTGGTCCCCAAAGGCTATTCTTTATGCTTAGTCTTAGTTCCAGCTTCTCCTGTGGTACCTTTCCCCATGTTGCAGGTGGAAGTCTCACCATCAGCTCTCTTTCAGTATTTAAGTTTATTATACCTTTTACACTTTTCCTTATACTATTAGGATTTTTGCATAAAAGGGGCATCTCCATTCACAACCAGATTGTAAATTTAAAGATTATTATAGTAAGTTGAATTTTTATTAGTCACAGCGTTAAGAATTTGCACTGAACTTTGCTCATAGTACTAAGTAAATTTTATTAATGGGGGGAAAATTTTTATCTGCAGCAGATATTTTTCATTAGAACCAGAGCAGACAGTTCAGCCTTTTTGATTTTTTTCTTTTTCCCTTCCTTTTTGTTATTTCCATAAAAAAGATCACACATATTTGGTTGTTCCCACCCTTGGTTGTAATGCCCACTGGAGGTCTCACATTGGGTCATAGTACACGAGAAATCACAAACTTTTTTGGGGGGTTGGGAAATTCAAAAAGCAGAGACTTGAGCATGTGGGGTTGTGCCAGGGACCAAATAGTAAGTCTATGGTTCCAAAATTGGTGCTGTACCACTGAGCTATCTCTGGGCTCTCTCTTTGCCTCTAATTTGAAAGTTTTTATATTTTCTCTTATAAGATTGAAATATAGATAAGTACTAATTCATAGTTTTTCCCCATTAGTCACATTCTAATAATAACTATCACTTAGGAGTTCAATCTCCATCAAGTCTGTATCTGTCTTAATTCTGGTAACAAGTACTGTGCCCATTTTACAGTTGAAGAAACTGTTTTAGTGAATGTAGCATATCATTTTCTCCAAAGGAAGTGTTCAGCAACCTCTAGTGGAATTAAATTAAATAAGCCTTGGGATAGTATTTGAGGAGATGCTGAGTGGGATTATTGATCTTCATTCATTCCTGTAGCTGAGTGCTGAGTGATTCCAAAGACAGAATCTGTGCTATAAAAGACTAACTATCAGCCAATGTTTGTTGACCAACTACTCCACATAGAGGTTTTTCAGATATAGAAGATGAAAGAAGACAGGGAACAAGGAACTCAGGTACTCATCCTGCCTCTTAAGACTTTATAATTTTAATCATTTGTATCTTTGTTATTGTGCCCGCCCAAGCAAATCAATGAACAACGGGATGATAATGCTACAGTGCTACATACATACTACATACATCTCTGTTATTACAATTCATAACCTGGTCATAATGATAGATTTAGAGGAGATACATTTTGGGAACACATCTAATTTAGAAACACATCATAAAGTAATCTCTTGGTCAATTTTACTTGAGAAATCAAATAAGCCTTCGATCTTCCCTTTCCTTCCTCCTCCTGTCCTCATCTTCCTGCAAATATTTACTAACTATATTCCTTTAATAAGGGATGGAGAAAATTCTTTCGAGTAAAACACCATACTATAATACTTGTATATAGTGATTGTTGCTACTGTGGTCTTAGATGTGATTGAGACCATGCATGTCAAATTTCTAACGTTGGGTTTGGTATACAGTAGTCTCCTAATAAAAAGACAAAAGTTCTTATCTGTACTTTACAAGTCATTCAATTCTTAATTTCTTATTCTCCCTAGCCCTCTCTCCCCATTACCTTCTCAAGTTCTGTCCCCCAAGCCCCACTGTCTTTATCCTTCAACAAATTATCTTCCTTGTCTTACAATTGATCTATTTTTTCATTTGTAATTATACATTTGTATATGACCACGGATTTCAAAAATAACTGCGTTATCTTTGGAAGCTGTATTAATCTGGTTAAGCATTATATTTTTTAATGACATACGTAGCTACTCCATACTTCATCTTACTCAGTGGCTTTGATTTGCAGATTATCATATTTATACTAGGGTTTATTTTTCTTTGTTTTTGTTTTTAATTTTTAGTAGAGCTCTTCTGAACTGAAATGAAAAGGCCCTGATCCCATAATGTAGGGATTCTTTTAAAAATCTCAGGGCTGGTTCGATTCCCAGCATCCCATATGGTCCCCCGAGCACCTCCAGGAGTGATTCCTGAGTACAAAGCCAGGAGTAACCCCTGAGTATCACCGGATGTGACCCAAAAAGCAAAATAAATAAATAAATAAATAAATAAATAAATAAATAAATAAATAAATACATAAATACATAAATAAAAATCTCTGTGTCTGCATGTTTACCCTGCTGAGTTTCCTTAGGCTGTAATGAAGAATCTGTCAGTAAAAAGTCCAGACAAGGACTCTACTTAAATTAGATTTCTTGACTCAATATGTATTGCCTTTTCCAGAATTATCTAAGTAAGGCAGTTTTACTATTCTTTACATTTTCTTTCTCAGAAAGACACTCTAGTATTTTAAGAGTGTGGTAGCAAGAGACACATTTGAAAATCCATACGTACACTGACTCTGGAAAGAAACCTGCTTTCATAAGAGGAATACATTAAAATAATGGGAGAATCAAAGGTGAATTGATCCTTAGGTTAATTTATCTACACTCTTGGAAATTTAAGGGTACGCTACATTCCAGAACCCCCTCCACCCCATGCCCCACCCTGCTCCCCGCCCCAGTATTCTTGCTCTTTTTCACAATATCCATTAGATGAAATTACTTAGGAAAGAGAAAGGCATCACAAGGTCAGGTTATATTTCTCTAATGAACAGGGACAGTGATTTCCTGTCCTTCTATTAGTCTCTGTGTCAGTCTGGTGTATCTTTGCTGCCTCTATGGTATGTTTGCATGTTTCTATAAAATTTTACTTAATGTTTCTGCAGAGAGTGAGGGGAAGAAAAATCAACACAATTCATCAGTTGAAAATTAGGTTTTAAATACTTTTTTAAGTCCTCAAATAGAGAATGCCTTTGTCTGGATACTGATCGTATTTTCACTAAAGGAAGAAATGTCAGCTGTTTACATTTATTTTTCAAGGGAAAGCAGGAGGATAAAAAGAAATTGAACCATAAGAAAATGTCAGGTCATAGTCACTGATGATACTATTTAAATGGTGTGTCATAATCATATTAGGGCAGAGCACATGGAATTCCCGATTCCTGCATGACAGTGAAAAAGGGGTTGCAATTATCTGCATGTGTGTGTGTGTGTGTGTGTGTGTGTGTGTTTAAGTATCTGTGCACTCTACCTTACCACCTGACTTTGCTAATTCAATTAAGGGGCAAGAAGGGTAATCCAGACACCCGGAATTGGAGGAAAAGGTCTGCGGTCTGCAGCTGTGTTCAGAGGGACTGGTGTGAAGAGAGAGGCTCAGTCTGACTTGAGGTTTTGTGCTATTGCACGTGAATGCTCTGGAAATGCCCTAATCGACTGAAAATGAGCTGGCTACGGTCATATGGACCAGGTCTGTTTAGCCACATCGCTGGGTAGCATGGCAGATGGTAGGCCGTCAATGGGTGGTATTGATTGGCTGGATTTGCCTTAGGGTAACAAGACTATGGGTCCTTAAAAACCTGCTTCATCTTATTTTCCTTTGTGCAGCTACATACAGTTGTGGTTTTCTCCCTCACTACTCCAGCCCCCAATATCTTCTTTTATCCCTTTTAAAATCAAAAGCCTTCCTTGGTAATCAAAATAGAGAGGTTACCTTGAGATAAACACTCTTTAAATTATCACCAAGGCAAGAAAACTCGAGAATATTTTATTTACTAGGCTGATTACATTTTAATGTTTGAAGAAAGTGACATTTTTTAATTAGTGTTTAAGACATATGGTGAGTGTACAAATTAGCTTATTTCATACAACCAGAATTTGATGAGAGCAACTCCTCCTTCTCACTCCCCAGTTAAAAATTGTCACTTGAAATCTAATATATTCTAGGAGGTTAAATGGTATTAAGTGATGCAGCCCTGACTTAAAGATGAAGGAGACAGTCACTGCTGTGTGTGGCTAAATGTTGCCTAGATTGGCTATAAAAATACTACTATTGACATTGTATTTGCAAGAGGATGTGGGAGTTCCAGGTTTAAAATTTTGTCCAGCCAAGAAAAAAAAATACCAGGTAACTGTGTATGTTGGTTTCTCTTTTAGATACGAAGTAACATAGACCGGTGCATGAAAGCTCTGTAAATAAAATCCTTCTTAAAATCAGGCCACATAATAATATAAGAGAGAGACTTATTTTTCTCCAGGATTGTTCTTTATTATTTTAACATTCTCTCACCCTGAAAACTGCCCCCCCCTCACCTATGTCATTTGGAACTTTCAGCTTGGGATATCCTGGAAGAAAGGCAGATTAATTGGAACACAGTTGTACAAAGGAGATGGTAATTTAAGTATACTCTTGAAGTAGTATAGGGACAGGCATTTTCTACTTCAATACAGACCTTAGGGAAATAGAATGACACTCCAGAAAAAGATGTGATTGGTTTGCTCTTGTGGTTGTTTATTCACATAACTGTATTTCTAAAGAAGATATTTTTGACTTTTTTCAACATTTTTAAAGTTTGGGCTATTTTCTGTTGTTTATATTTTTTTTAAAAAAAAAAACCTAATAGTTAACTCAGAAAGAAAGTTGTACCCTTAAACTCTTGCCTGTATTTTGTACATGTTTTATCCATTTGCACACTTTCTAATTGGGTTTGTGTTAGGTGTGTTCATATTTTTCTCTTTTGCAAAGGAAAATATTTCCATGGAGTTTTTGTTTTTCCCCCTCCTCTGTTTTGATTGGATTTGTCTTGTTCATCCTTTGATGAATGAAACAAAGCTTGTTTGTGTTTTATCCTTCACAGTCCTTGTTAGAAATGGTTATGTTGTTTTATTTTGTTTCCTTGCTCTATGTCAGGAGGAGGAATTTTATTTATTTATTTTGACAAGATACGCAAGGTACAATTCAAAGTACCTGCTAGGATGCTGGCGATTCTTGTGTCACATTCTACAACCCAAAAGCTATTCCAAGAGGGAAGGGAAGGAAAAAACAACACACAATCTTTTAAGATGGTTCGTTTGAATGTGTGCACTCTACCCACCTGGTGGTTGTATAGTGAACTGTTACTTTAAAGAGTAGTTTAAACACCAGCCATGTTTGGGGCAGGCTGCTTTTGCAAAGAGAGCAGTACATATAACAGGAGTCTACTGTGTGGGAGATAAGGGGAAAATTCAGCTCACTGACTAGAGGTTTTAATGTGCGAACTCTAGGGAAATAATATATTGACTGTTCCGTGGCGTGCAAGAAAATTGAAGAACCCTTTGCAGACGGAGTGCTTTGCAAAGGATTCTATCTGTTTCTCTTAAAACAAAATCTGTGGCAAGATGTTTGAAATCAGCAGGACGCTTAATGCTGCTTTGTTAAATAATGAGGTAATATTTTGTCACTTTTTTCTGGGCAGCATCTGTTTTCCCCCCCTCCCCATCTCCCCCCTCCCCCTATGTTTATGAAGGATTCTTTTTTTCTTCTTCTTCTTTTTCTTCTTTTTCTTCTTCTTCTTTTTTTTTTCTCATGGAAGTCAAGGAAATACAATTCACGCTTCCATTTCTGTTTCTTTCTTTCGGTGCTTTTGCAGAATTTGGTTGTCTTTTTATTTGCACTTTCAGCCGGCTGCTGTTTCCTAGCCCATTGTGCCACGTAAGGCTTCTCCACTGCGCGGAGTAGGTAGTTATTAACGCTGAATTGGCTTCTGGTACAGTCCATCTGGACTCTGTGTGGGAAAGCTGGCTGCCGGCGACGGATGCTGAGATATCTGCAACCTTTGAGATGTGTGCATGGTGGCGAGGGGCTGACTGATATGAGATTACTTCTTTTAAGGGAAATTGTTATTAATGAGTCAAGAAACTGCTCATTTATGGTAAGAGGGATGCAGCGGCGCTGGCAGCCCCACCGCTCTGGGATATCATTTTTAGGTTGCCTTAGCTGCTAGAGTGAGACAAGTTTCTTTCTGTGGTGGTAAAGGATTGTGGCGGAAAAAAAAAAAAATCATGCATGACTGGGAGACTCGCCTGCCGGATTCTTGAGATAATATATTGAGAATCTGTTGCTTTACAAATGTCACACCACTGATGTAGCGGTCAGCCCCTCACTCTGAAAGATGAATGGTACTATTGGAAATGCAATAATAAGGTTGACTTTTCCCAACAATAGGATTCTGCCTTTGTCTTTGGAGAAAAGGCCTCTGAGGACATTTGTTCATTTGTTTGAGGATTCTGTTGAAAGACTTTAGAGTAGAGGTTTTTGGATAAGTGATCAATATACAAAGTGCATGGATTTCTTTTAGCCTAGTAAAACCAGTCTAATTGTATGGTAATGTAGAGTTAATATTTTGGAAAAGTGGCCAGAGTATCTTTTGATATACCTGCTATTAATTTGTGGTTCACTAAGTGTGCTGAGATTAGTATGAATAAGAGAAAAGGATTTTAATAAATTCCTTCTTTTATAACCTCTAGAGAAATACAAAGTAAATATTTTGCTCCAAGCCAGCAGTTTTTATTTGTGTGTTTGTCAGCATTATGCTCTTGTTTACTTTTCACAACATTTTGATGTCGGCGAGCTTGCACTCAGAGTTTCTGCTGTTGATTTGGGGCACCTGTCTTTGCCCTGCGTCATGTATGTTGAGCTCCACTTAATCTGTGGTTCATCTTTAGTACAGAAGTCAACAGTAGAACTGTAATGACTCAGGACTCTATAGATTTGCTAAAGAAATTGTTTTTAAAGTTTGTTTAATTCAGTACTGTTTAACTTAAAAAGATTACAGTTTTAATATGTCCATCTTTTTCATTCATACATTTTAATTTCTAATAGCTGAATTTACTTATAGTCAAATCTAATTCACATCGCGTATTCAACACATTGTTTTGTAATGTGGCTGTATTTTTAAGAATATGTATTTATATGTGTATTTATTATGTGTGTATTCATGAATAGTAGCTTGGAGACACTTTAAATATTTTAATGTAAGGGTTATCTTGTAATAATTTTTCAGAGTCCCTTACATTTGTGGACTTTGAAGCCCAGGGTATAGCATCATTTTCGGCCATCATTTCTACTCTGCCCAGCAGTCTCTCACTATCAACTTCAGCCAAAGATTTAAAAGTACGTTGAATTATGTCTTCGGTAAAATTTATTACTTTCATGTGTTTATTAAAAGACAAATCAATTAAATTATAAACTGAATAAATGGTGGTAAATTAGTCTTTCTGATTGAAGTACAGCATAAAATCCTTAAGTGAGACACTTAAAAACTCAAACCCAAACAAAAAACGGTACTGTAGAATCGTAGTAATGTAGATGTTATAAAACGTATAGGTAGATAAACTGTACACATCATTCTCTCTTGCTTAAGGTCTCTCTGAAGGTCTTTCAAGAGGCAAAAGAGAAAAAACAACCTCTGAAGGAGGGAAACAAAATCATACGTTCCGTTAAGAAAGATGAGCACTCTCCACCAGTTACGAAATGAGGCAGTTGTCAAAAGCATCTTTTACCTTTCTCTATTAGCAGAAGAGGAAGCGAAGAGAGAATGTGCTTTAGTGGTTTTTTAAAAATTCAGATCATGCTCCTATCCAAGTTGAGAAATAAATTCATTTAAATAAATCATTCATCATTCTCTGTTTTGAAAAGCTCAGACAGAAGGCAGAAAGGTAAAGGCTGACAGCTGCCCCCTCCTCCCTTCAGCTTTTTTTCCTTTTTTGTTTATTAGGAAATAGTTTTCTGAAGCAAACTTTATGAACCTAGTTCACAGAGAAAGCACAATTTCAGACTGACTTTTTTTTTTTTTCAAACTCTGGCCATGTTAACTTCAAAGGTGCATCACTTAGTGAAAATCAGCAATAGTGGGAAATAAGAAAGTTAAAATGTAGACATATTAGCACATTAAAGTGCTTTTGTTGCATCTTAAAGCCTAGAGGCAGATCATTAAATATGCATTTAGCTAGAAAGCAACTGTCGAGAAAGATAAGGTGGTTGAAAATATTCTGTAGGGGAAAAGCCCTCCAGGAGAAGGGTGGGGGTAGTGGTGGGGGTGTGACCCTCCGGACAGGGGAAAAGGAGGACCCTCCCACTGCAAAGGTTTGCTAGCTTCTGGTGACCTGCAGTTGTTACAGTACTTTAGAGTTAGGAGGAGGGAAAAGGTAAAAATACAAGTATGGCTGTTGTTGCTTCAGCCTGGCCTTAATTACCAGACACAAGAAGCAGTTCAGAAATCTGGTCTCTGTTGTTGTAGAGGTCACCAAATCATTAACATCGTCAATCTGGCAGTAGCTAATTTAAATAGCACCTGATGTTGCAACGCCTCCCGTCGTTTCCCCAGCCAATCAGGTCCTGGCTTCTGCTGACAGATGGTCCCATAAATGGATGTAAAAAGGGGAAGCTTCGAGCCAATTTCAGCAAGGCTCTGTTCAGTTGTTCTTATCTACATCCTAGAATCGGGGTTTCAGCTCACTGCTCCTTTTCTTTCCTTTTTTTTTTCTTTCTTTCCCCCCAGGCCCCCCTCTGAAATAATAGATTTGCTTTACAATCGTCCACACTGTGTTTTGTGGATCCTTAAATATATATAACAATAGTAGTCCTTTTAAATATATATTCTGAAACCTTTGCAAATTTTTAAAGAAGAGTCGAAGCCCTGCGAGACCCAATATTTGCCAATAAGAATGGTTATGGTAGGTATGACTAGATTTATAATCTGTTGTTTGTGTTGCTGGAGGGAAGAAAAGCATCTACACCTTGTCCAGTCTTATGCTTGCACAAGAGTTTAGTTCTCTGCCGCTGTTTGGTTTCTACATTTACTATCTCTTTTGTGTAGAGAGTGTGGGTAGGTCCTTTTATTGAAAAGCAGTGGGGGAGTAGATTGTCATTTTTAAACGGTCATTGTCAATTTTCCCTTCAACATAAAGGCAGGGGTGGTGGTGGGGTGGGGGAGGTGGGCTGAAATAATTGCTGGTTTGTTGAAAGAGGTTATATTACATGAAACCATAATGGCAAAAGAAGGGTTTTCTTTTTGTCAGGAAAAGGGGGTTTGTCTGTTTGCCTGGATTTTGTGGGGTTGTGGGTGTATGTATCGGGGTTAGGAATCTCTCCATTTCCGTGCTGGAAATTTAAACCTCAAGAGGCAGCTCCTGGATACTGAACGTTGAGATGGGCAGTTGTGTTTGGGGGGGCTGCGCAGTCAAAACGGCAAAGAGAATGATTTATTTGGGCTTCAGTAAATGCTGCATCTTGTATTTTAAAGAGTTTCCTGTCATGACCTCATAAAAAAGAGGAGGCGGCTTGTATGTGTAGCGGTGCCTGGCGTGTTGAGTTGTTGCTTCCTTCTCTGGGCAGCAGCTCTGTAAGAAGGAATGTCAGCTTTTACATAACGTTCCTTTCCGCTTTTGACACACTGTGTGAGGGTCCATCTTCTTCTGATCACAGATGGAGTGGAATGGCTTGAAGATGGTAAGTGAAAGAGGAAGACAGCTTGGAGATTTCAGCCGTGTGTGTGTGTGTGTGTGTGTGTGTGTGTGTTAGACTGTGTATTATAAACCACTGTACAGATCGTTTGTGTATTAGTATTTCTCTTTTCTGAGAGCCAGAATCCATCTCCCAAGTATAATGGCACTGCATGCACACAAGGCACACACACTGTCTTTTCCATTGAATATATTTTTGTCAAGCAAGGTTGGTGTCTTTTTTTGACAATCATAATGTCACCATTGCTGTTGGCTGGCGTGTCCACAGCCTCCGTGAGCCTTCAGAAGAATTATACCACTGTTCAAGTTAAAGGCACATTTCTTTTCGGTCTCGTTCTAGGAGTGATGGGGAAGGGTGGGAAAGAGGGGTGGAGAAGGTGAGATTTAATATCAGCAGATGCGATTGTGAAACAGGACTTTTGGATGTGGAAAGGAAAGTGGAAAACCTTTCTGCCAAAGTAGTAAACCTATTTTTAGCATCATCTTTGGGGGGGGGGGGGGGAGTGGGATAGAGGAGGAAGTAGGGAAACTCCTTGAGTGCCGCTCCTGCTGCCTGACGGTGACCCTAAAGATATGGCACAAAATGGAACGATCTGATGCCACGAGTGCCCACTTTGAATTTTTACCAGCAATAGCTTTCTTAGGTTACACAGCTTGTGGTGTGTGTGTGTGTGTGTGTGTGTGTGTGTGTGTGTGTGTGTGTGTGTGTGTGTGTTGGGGGGGGAGGGTCTAAATTCATATCCATCTCACTTATCTTTCCCTAGAAAAGCCTGGGAGGACTTTTTGCTTTGCATAGATGTTATAACAAAGCTATGGTCTTTTTCCCATTCTTAGAGGATTGCCTTTGTCTGGCTGCTTGTTTTGATGGGTGTAAAACAAATAAGATTAGACCGAGCAGCCCAACTGAAAGCGATAGCTGGGAGGAAAACCCAATGAAAGGTTGCCGGGGAAACGAACAGAGGAAAAGCCGAGTAGGGAGCAGGTGGCTATCATGAGAACACACTGCAAACAGTGTAAAAAAAAAAGAGGGGGGGTGGAACAGGAACAGGACCTCGATTATCTTTGCTGTTCTTTGTGGCTAGCCCAACTTTAATTATTCTTTATAAATAGGTGTTAATTACATTTCTAACTCTGATTTGCAGTGATTTTTAGAAATCTATTTTTAAGCATCTGTTCTGTTTCCCTTGTTTTCTCTTTTTTGTGGGTTATTTTTTGGCTTTTTTAAATTTAGAAAACAGAGGAGGGGGAAGGGAGGATAGGAAATCTCTCTCTCTCTCTCTCTCTCTCTCTCTCTCTCTCTCTTTCTCTCTCTTTCTCTCTCTGCCCCCCCTTCCCTGCTGTGAAATTGTACGTGTGAAAAATTGCAAGGAATCCTGTGAGGCCATTTGAAAAAAAATGTAAATTATATTGAATGAAGTTGATGGAAGCATAATAGTGAACTCCTACAGTTGATAGGTTCTGTAAATGATTTCTTAGAAATTTTCAGCAAATATCCATTGGACAAATTAGGTAGAATAGATTTACCCTAAGCAATGATTTCGTGCTAGGTGATACTGGTATTTGCACTGAATCAGATGTTGATACTACAGTTCCGGGGAGTTTATTGTATCTCTCATCTTATATCCCAAGTAGGAATTACTTTGTAAAAAAAATAAATGAGAAACTGTTCTATCCTTTTGCTTCATTCCCTCTCCATACTTCCAGTGACAGGATCCAGCGGGTGGTGTACACCCTTGCAAACACTGCCTGCCATTTGACACTTGGTCCTGCTCTGGTCTTGGCATAAATTGACTGAAAAGCTGATATTTTTTCCTTAGTGTCTCTGAACATCTGGGACCCGTGCCTGCACTAGGTGACAGGAATTTCTCACTGTTCCTCCCTGAGTGAGCTTTGCTCACAGTCTTTTTCATGAAGGCGGTACCTGAAGGACCAAATGGTATAGTACTTAGGTGAATAGGAGGTAGAGTAAAAACAACTGTAAGGACAATCTGCAACTGTCTCCTGCTCAGACACAAATACATGATCAAATAGCTGATTTTAAGCCCCAAAATGATAATATTAAAAATACTGAACTGTGTATAAGATTAGGAAATATAATAGTTTTGATGAAAATGCTCTTAATTTTAACTCTTTATGGTAAATCTTTGCACACATGCCCCTATTTTTTTCTTATAGAATTTCATCTTTGTCTTCTTATCGGGAAAGTATTTAAAAGATTGCTCTTAAGTATAAATAAACATTTATACATGTGCATTAATATGTCATTATTAAAAATAGATTTATTTTTGATTATCACTATTGTAGTTTTTCCATCTCCCCCAACTATTTTCCACCCTCCCTTTTTTTTCAGCTGGGGAAAGTAATTTCCATAAGAACTGTCACTTTGACTTGGGTTATAAAAAAAAAATGTGATTCTACTACTGACCTTTCTGACTGCTTTGTCTTAAGCAATATTAAAATCTCTTACACCTGCTCACGGAGGTATACCTTTATGGAAGCATGAGGCTGAGCGTACATTTATTAAGAAAGAAAAATCTGATTGGAAATATTTCTGGAAAAAAAAGGAACACGACCACATCAGAGTTTTAATGATCAAAAATGTTTATGTATCTCCTTGTAATAAGATGATAAGTCATTTAGTATTTAAAATTTTGAAAAGGCAAAGTGAATATAGGTGGTAAAATGGCTGAAAATTGTCTGGACAATCCTTGATTTACAGAGATTTTAATATCTCATCTAAAAAAAAACCCAACAAACAACATAGCCATTCATTTATGATCTTCGTCCCATTCATTCCTGACATTCATTCAAGCCATCATCCTGACCAGTAAAGATGAGCTTGCTTCTGTCTGATAGTTTTCCACAGCCTTAAAACTTTTTTCTTTCTCTATAGCCCTTCTTTGGTCCTTTGAATATTCAAGAATTTTGTTACCAGAGGAAGACCAAATTTGTGTGAGGTAACAAAAGAATATTTTTGTAACCAAAAAAGAAAGAAAATGAGTTACAATTTTGTGCTTGAGTTCTAAATTCAGTTTGAAATAGGGTTTGGGACATGTTAGACTTTACTTTAAATTTGTTGTTTCTATTGGGAATAACCTATTTGAAATTTTGAATCTCAGAATTATGGCATGAATTGTGCTTTTTATATGTGTTCAGTATTTCTTTAAAAATTATAATTGAATCAGGTTGATTTTTCTCAAATAAGATTTACCATGAACAATGAAAGGGCTTCTATAGGGCAAGTATTTTTCTTTAACTTCATTCCTTTTTCTTTTTTGCACTTATTGTGGATGGTTTCATTTCCTATATGTGGACCAAATGCTATTCCCTATATGAGGAGATAATCTGCTTCAATTAACCTTTGGCATCTTAATACCTTTTTTTTAAAAAAAAAAAAGGAAGCAAATTATCTGTGTGTATAGCGAGTAAGGAATGGCGGTCTTGATAGAGGTCACTGTACATGGACAGAAATACTTTGAGTTTCATGAATTTGTTCATCAATTCCAATGATCTGTGGCCATCAGACACTTAATTTATATGCTTGAACACCTAATATGTACATTTGTTGGTGAACTGGCCAGCGAATTTTAGATAAATGATTATGTGCTGGAAAATGCTGCAATGCAGTATTTTTTTCCAATGTCATTAAGAATTTGGGGGGTTGCAAAAGGATATAAACATTCTCAGAGCTTTTTTTCTTATTGTTTTCCAGTTGATGGACCATATAATATAGCATTGGCAAATTCCCTTTTTGAAAATGTAGTCAACTTTTTTGCCTACCACCCATTTGATAAATATGTGGTAAGTTTGTATTTGTGAGAGAGGAAAATTGCATGTGTACATGTGTATTAGTGCATATTATGCATATTATGGAAGCCTACACCTATATTAGGCTTTCCTTACTTGGCATTACCACATATGTATGTACACTTGTAAGTATATGTGCATTTAAAAGTGAAAAGTAAACCAAATTGGGCTACTTTGTGGACTTCCACTAGTAACTAAATTTGTGAGCTAAAAAATGTCCTTTCAGACTATAGATTGTATTCAAATTACTGTGTGTATGCGCGCGCGCGCGCGCGTGTGTGTGTGTGTGTGTGTGTGTGTGTGTGTGTGTGTATTCTGCACGCGCGCATATGCGGGCATATACATGTCCTTTCAATCCATGGTGGATTAATGTGTGTGTGCATGTGTGTGCACACATGTGAGTGTGTGTGTGTGTGTAAGTGTGTGCATAAGGAGGGTTTTCTTCAGGAGCTTTTAAACACTGGATAAAAGGAGGAGATATGTGGTACTGTTAGTACGCCTTGCTCTGTGTGTGTGTGTGTGTGTGTGTGTGTGTGTGTGTGTGTGTGTTTTAGGAGCATTGTTGAATTGTTTTTTCAATCTCAGCATATTTTAAGGGTAGAGGGCTTTTATAGGTCAGCAGTTTTCTAACAGTAAAAATAAAGGTGATCTGTGGGTGTGTGGAAGTGCTACAGCAGTAATTGTCATAAATTAGCCATCTAGAAATGGAAAAAGAGAAATGGCTGCAGGACAAGAGTTGAGAGGGATACCAACATGTGGATCTACACCTTGCTGGCATAAGAGATAATGAGTGATAAATTTGAGCTGGTGCAGTGCGGGATGCCCGATAATTTCTCAGAACCTTGACTTTGCAGGTTCATTACTTCCTTGCTTGCTTGTTCACACCTTTAATTATATCCAGTTTGGGAAGCTTGCTGGGGGCACCAAAGATGAGCCATTTTGTTTGTTGTTTACTTCATTAAGTATTCAGACAGTGTGTTCACAATAGCTGTAAAGCATCAGTGTTAGGAATCAAGCACTTTGGAAATGGAATTGTTACAAAAGAGCAAGAAGCAGTCAGTCAGCCGTTTGCTTTGGATATTCACATCCATTTTGCTTAATGGTACCATTTATGCTGTTTCTTGTACATCCATTAAGAAATGACTTATACTGTGTCCTGTACTTAGTAGGCTAGTGTCCTCTCTCACTCTCTCTTTCACGCTCTTATGCATATCTATATGCAGATACATTTTTCTCCGTATGCTCTCCCCCTATTAGTAATATTTTGCCTTTCGCTGGGCCATTTTCGTACTGCGTATTTTTGCTTTGGAGAAGATCATTATTCAGATCCTTGTTGGGTTTAGCAGCAGAAAACATTCCCTCTCAATATTACCCCACTACAAGGATCAAGAAATGTATAAAGAAATTCTTAAATAAATTTTGACTGATAAAGTAATGAAAATGTTAAGAAAATAAGGTCAGTGTAATTGTTGTATCTGCTTTTTTATTTTTGTGTTGGTTCGGGGAAAGACATATATAACTGCAAAGTAAAATGCAAAATCAATATATGTGATTTTTATGTGTGTGTAATTTGTTTTTTTGGGGGGGGGTACAAATGGCTTTGTTCAGGGTTTACTCTAGCTCTGTGTTCAGAGATCACACCTTAGAGGGGCTTGGGTGGGGGAGTATATATGGTATCAGGGATGGAACCTGAGTTGGCTGTCTGCAAGGCAAATACCCTGCTTACTCTACTATTACTCTGGTCCCACATGATTTTTTTAATGGAAAATATTACAAGTCATAGGTTTGAGCTGAAATTAATTTCCTTTGGATTCTTGGTTGCAAAAATAACATTTAGATTCAAGTTCAATTTTAACTTGCTTGTTTTACAACTGTAACATTAAATTTGTAAATATTTTTTTCTAGAAGTATAGTTTGCTTTTCAGTATTATCCTATAAACAACTCTAGCCAAAAATGACAAAATCTGAAAAACACACTTCAGCATTGAAGTTTTCTATGTTTTCCCTTTGTAGCATTGAATCTACTTCTGCTGGTCCTATGAATTTGTCGCCCTATATTGTCTAAAAACTAGTAATATAAATTGTTTTGCCAACAGTGTTCACAGTGAAGACTAGCCTATTGTGCTTCGCACACTGCCAAACCATGTTCAATCCTCGATATTGTATATGGTCCCCTGAGCACTACCAAGAGTGATTACTGAGTATCACAAGGTATCACCCTCCAAAACTGACTAGCTTATCGATCATAGTTGGATGAAAACATTGCTGAGGATTTACTAAGTGAATTTGTTTGAAATGTGAAATTCAAGGCCACCACTTCCTTTTCTTCTGACACTGATGAAAAAAGACATAATTTGAGGTTAAATCCCTATAACTGAGTATAAAACTAAGAGTGTTCAAGTTGGGTGTTACACAATAAGACTCATGTCAAATTATGTGTAAAGATGTGTTGGAACATTCAAGTGCATAGATGTTTTTCTCTTGTATTTGTAAAAGTCTAGGCATAACCAAGAAGATAGAAATGAAAGATCTCTTGGTCATTTTTGTTTGTAAAATTCCATACATCCAGATGTCTGCTCTCAGAAAAACGTAAGATTTGGGCAACTGGAAGGAAATTGTCTATCGACCACCCATGGAGCTTGTTAATTTTACAGAAGTATGAATGCCTTGCTTCTGACAATGATGACTCTTTAAATATTTTTACTATTTCTCTCTTCTCCAGTAAGGGTCAGCGAAGATGCCCCTCTTCACATTTTCCTATGCAGATTGGAAGTGTGCTGACTAGTGGGTCAGAAATCACAGAGCTACTTTGTCATATGTACTCTGATACTATAGAACTGCTGCACATGCATGTGTATGTGGGGGTTGGGGCGGGGGAGAGAGAGAGAGAGAGAGAGAGAGAGAGAGAGAGAGAGAGAGAGAGAGAGAGTAGCCATGACCATAGTATTCCCTGGGATGTACCACTAATGGTGTCTCAAGTTGTTTGTATATTTTCCTAAGATGACAAACTAAACTCTTTAGAGTTGGGCTTTCTAATTTGTACGTTAAAAATAACAGGGCTGAGTTGGACTTTTTTTCCAAGTGTTCCTTTGAAATGTAGACATAGTAAATACTGTGTTAATGATAAACTTTAGCTTTAAGTGCTATTT
Organism: Sorex araneus; assembly: GCF_027595985.1. Taxonomy (NCBI): domain Eukaryota; kingdom Metazoa; phylum Chordata; class Mammalia; order Eulipotyphla; family Soricidae; genus Sorex; species Sorex araneus. Next base: position 25,111,087 of record NC_073306.1, on the reverse strand, counting down.
AAAAAGTCTGTAGTGGAAAGCCTGAGAACTTGCAATCTTTACTAATGAAACTTTCATTAGGAAAGTGCTCACTTAAAATGGAGTAAACGACTAAGTCCTTGCAATTTGTGATTTTTGACCAGATTTGACTCATCCTTTCTTCTGTTACTTTTTGTAAGGCGGCCAACCACATATCTAAAAATTCTGGATATTATACACATCTTCAATATTAATTATCTCTGTTGATGTACTGAGTACAGACAGTACAATTCCCGAAAGTCCAGATTCTTACTGTAACATCAAAACAAAGTGATATTTATGAATAATATTGGGAAAGTTGACCTCATAGTAACCATTCCCCAAAGGAAGCTTTATAGTAAATGTGCATTTGTGATTCAGATTATTTAAAGGACATCTGTAGCTTTTACTTTTTAATTTGGGCTAAAATATGTAAATTGGTTTTATTTTTGAGTTCCTCTGTTTTAGGTGACTTTGGAGGAAGATAGCTTTCAGCTTGATTATATTTTAATCACTTTTGTAGTAGAGAAGTTCCTATTTTGATATCAACCTGTTTATTGTTTATTTGTTTGAGGTTCTGGACCACACCTGGTGGTGCTCAGAGACTCCTGCCTGCTCTGGGTATTTGGGAACCTATGTGGTACTGGTGCTGGGAATTGAAACCACAGCATCCACATCAAAACATGCATGCTATCCCATTGAGCCATTTCCCCAACCCCTCTAGTTTTTGTGATTAGGACCCAGTGTGCTGATGAGACTAAAAATATTACATTGACTTGCACACATGTAGATGTGTGCAAGTCAATGTAATAATTAGATGTGTTTCTACTTAGATGTGTTTCTACTAGACATCACTATTCCCAGAATGGTTTTGTTAGTGGTCCACAGAACTCCAAGGCCACAGAATGCTAAGTCTGCCTCTGGACTCCTACTGTACCTATTCAAGCAAGGCTTTGGAAAGATGGCTCTTTCTTTTTTGAGACAAGGATAGGGAAAGAACTTTAAAGTTCTAAAGATTAAATTAGATTCCTGACTTTTCCACCTGTAATTGAGTGATTTTCATTTGTCATCTTAGGAAAACATACAAACTACTTGAGAAACCAGTAGTGGTACATCCCAGGGCACACTAAGGGTCATGGCTACACACCCTTCAGCTTCCTACAGACTTCAGCTTTCTACAGACTTCAGCTCTCTGAGCCTCAATTTCCTCTTTTTTAAAATAATGTTAATTATTATTTCTGACTTACAGGGTTCTTGTGGGCATCTGATGAGAAACAGAACCAAGTATCTAATAAACTGAGTCCCTGAAAATTAAAGATGGTTAGAGGATATTTAGGTCTTTTTCGTTCTTTCTTTCCTTTACAGATGTCATGGAAGAAGTGACCCTCACATGATACCCTCTGTCTCAGTCTTATTTCTTGCCCTTACCTCTGGGAATGGAGATGTTACATACACAGTTTTTCTAGACAAGCCTTTTGCCTTTTGTTCTTCCCCAGAATGGTGTGACTTGATTAAGTTTTCTGCATTCTCTTAGGGTGTTGCAAGATTCATCCGTAATTTTCTTTGGAATTAGAATTAATGTGTTATTGAGTTACTAAAAAAGAAAAAGGTATATATGAAATTAATTTTAATCAGTCAGTGCTGGTTTTTAGGGGGCTCCCAAGCTGTACTCAGTGTCTAGAGGGCCACTGCTGCTGATACAGAGAAAACTAGTCTGGTAGTTCAATGCTAGGGTTCAAAGGTGTGATGCTGCTTGGGTTCTGTGGTGCAGGGCATACCCAGAGCCACTTTAGAGGTGCTTAGAGCATCCTGTGGTATCAGGTATCAAACCAGGGTAGCACACATGACCCTGTACTCTGTCCTTGACCCCAGTGCTGTGTTATTTTTTAATTTAATGAAAAATATTTAAAAGAAAATTCAGAAGCCAACAAGAAAGAAAATAAGAGTGCGTTGAAGTTTATTAACATGAATTTTATCTTGGGTATCTTAGTATGTAGTGTAACCTATAACTATTTGACTTTGACCCAGGAACCAACCAACTTATCTAAGAACTATTTCTCCCTTTATCAAATTAGATTTCTCCACCCAACACCCCCCCTCTGCCTTCTTGTCTCACCTCTAGGGTGAGTTTTGAAGTTCCTTTTCCCAAGGAGTAGTAAAGAGATTAAAGCAAAAAGTGCCTTAATGAGATTTTTCTAACTTGCCATTAGATTTTTTTTGTCCTGCTTGCAGAGGCAGGATGATGGATAGTTTTGGCGGTGCAAACTGCTCTAGAGCAATCGGATTGACTGAATGAAGAGATGTGGAAGATGTGAGCAGAATGTTGACCCTTAATTTATTAGCCTCCTATTTTAAAGAGAAAACAAAAAAGGAAAATAATCTCAAAGGTCTTGACATAGTTGTTGATTACACATGCTTGGAAAGGGATAATGGGTGGTGTTAGGACTGGTGTTAGGCCAAGACTAATTTTACTCTGTTTTTCCCCAAGGCTCTGAACCGGATAATGAATAGACACATTTATAAATTCTCAAACTGTGGGTCAAGCCATAGTACAGCAGGTAGGACACTTCCCTTGCATACAATAGCTGAGTTTGATCCCTGGCATCCCATATGGTCCTCCAAGCAGTCCAAGAATAATTCCTTAGTGCAGAGCATCAGCAGGTGTGGCCCCCAAAACAAAATGAATAAATAAATTCACAAACTTTTAAATTGGGACCTGTTGCTGATCCCAGGATTTCATTATCCTGGTAAAGATAAGGAAATAATACGAGTAGACCCTAAAGAGTTCAAGATGTAAGTGTAAAACATAACTTTAGAACACTGTTTTAGTGTCTTGTATTTAAAATACAACCTCATATAATAATGGAAAATATATGAAGTATTTTCGTTTCTTCAATGTAATTCTTAAAAGTATGCCGAAGCAATTGGTTTTATTCCCAGTACCATACTTTCCAGCCTCTGTGCCTCTGTTAAAGACCCTTATGGTGCATGCCTGGCCTATGTGAAATCCCTGCATCCCCTGAACGGCCACCAAGTACCACCAAGATGCTTGATAGTCCAATCAGCACCACTTCTTCTGTCCCTAACATTCAACCATATGATCCAGTTGTCCAAGACTTGCTGGGAGTAACTCCTGGGTTTCCTGAGTACCAATTGGAAGGCCACCCCGACCAAAAAATGCCCTTATTGTAAACCAGATTTTTCTCTTTTTGTGTGGGTTTTTTTAGGGTCTCAGCAAGATTTCTCTAAGAATTTTGTAAGTAACCTTGTATGTAATGTGCAAGTTCTCTGGAAGAATTTGATTTTTAGAATATGTTTGTAGAAGCAACAAATGTATCTGTAGAAGGAAGAGGCTTGATTTCATCAAAATTGTTTTATAGAAAATGTCTCTTCATAGTTGATACAAGAAAAATCTACTCCTGTTAAAGAAGGACCAAAAAAGAGATGACTGGGTGAGTGAAATGAGAAGGGCAGGAAGATAGTGGGAATTTCTTAGGACTTTCTTGCTGATAAGTGTTCATATTATTTTAAAAAAACTGCTTTGTATTTAAGCCAATACTTGGATTTTATGTAACTCTCCCTTTACCCTCTGCATTAAATAAAATTCTTAAATCAGTCTCCAGTTAATACATTTTGGACAGATGGGCTTTCGTTTAGTATAGTCTTAACAGAATTTAAGGTTGAGTTATCAGGTTGAGTCAGTTTCCCAAGAGCAAAGGAGCAAGTTTGCATTTCTAGAACTTAAATTGTTTGCATTACAGTTGTGTTGAAACGGATCTGTGATCACAGAACGTTATTTTTCATATTCGTTGCACATTATATAGTTTTTGTTCTATATTGTCAGTTTGGTTTATTTAACGCTTTAATGCTTTTGTATTTAATGTCTTTTCTATAAGAAATGGAGAAAAGCTGCTGCCTTTTGGATGTGTTTAACTACATTAGAAGTCCTAACTCCAGAGTATTTGGATATAAACCTTCTTTGACCAAAGTTTACATTGGGTAGGGTGGGGAGCAATTCCTTTTCTAGACCATGCTTTTTCCACGTGAAGTCAGAAAATATAATTACTTACCTATTGCATAAAAACCACATTGTATGTGCCTCCTAGAATATCATGGTCTTAGAACATAATCTATTGGAATGACTATGAACAATTAAGGCATAATGTGAATTTATCTTGGTAGAGTAGGTGCAATGTACAGAGCAATGAGCTATTCATTCTTGGGGAAGAAGACAAGGATTCCTGGTGAAATTTTCATAATTTGTAGTTAGAAAACTGAGTAGGCAAAAAAAGGGGGGAGGCAGAAAGAGATTGCATTGGATAGAGGGTGGATAAAGGGTATGAGTAAAAGCATGAAGATAAGGATTTACAGTACTTGCTTAATGAATGACAAGTAATATGGTACAGCATAATGACAAGTAATATGTGTTAAGATAGAAGTAAAACAGTGTAGGAAAGTTAGGATATTTTCGATGTTATTTGAATTGATAGCTGTGGAATGTCTTAGGTCAGAGGACTGTAGTTTCGTGATTGATTGTTTTTCAGAACCTGTCTTTATTGAGTCATGGTTTCTCAGAAGTTGAAGTCACTATAAAGTTGCTTCTAAATTACATCTTGGTTATTTAGAGGAAATCAGTTTTATAAGAATTCTTCTGGTCATAGTGTGATGTTATGGTGCTCATTGGTGAAGTCATATTAAGGATTACTCTTAGGGTCACAGCCAGAAAGCAGTAGGACGAAAAATACCAGCTTGATGTCAGATTGTAAAGAAATGAGCGATTAGAAAAGTATGCTGCATTGTCTCACTTATATGTACTGGTGCTTGTTTTATGGAATTATCCATGCCATAGAGAAGGTAGTGGTAAGGGAATAAACTTATTTTATCCAGGATAAATAAGTTTCACATTCAGAATTCCAAGCATATGTTCCAAGGCATACTTGTCTCCTTGAGTAGTCTATGAGTCCTGCAGTGAAGAGACCATGTCCTCTTACTTCCCCATCAAGCATATGATTTTCAATAAATGTTTATTGAATTATATTTTTAAAGAGTCTGAATTGCAGAGTTGGAAAAATTTAAAATATTTCGTTAACTTGTGACAGTCTGTTTAGTCTAAGTCATACCTTTCAGAGTTTCAATTTCTTAATATTAAATGTAGAATTAATACAGCTTTATAATTTGATGGGGAGCTCAATTAACCTATATCCTAACAGACAGGTTAATGTCACTGTCACTGTGATCCCATTGCTCATCGATTTGTTTGAGCAGGCACCAGTAACGTCTCTCATCGTGAGACTTATTGTTACTGTTTTTGGCATATTGAATATGGTGGCTTGCCAGGCTCTGCCGTGCGGGTGAGATACTCTCAGTAGCTTGCTGGGCCCTCCGAGAGGGGCGGAAGAATCAAACAAGGGTCGGCTGAGTGAAATGCGAACACCCTACCACTGTGCTATCCTTCCAGCCCAACAGACAGGTTAATAATATTAGTAAATTACTAGTTTCTAGTTTGTCTACAAGTATTTTACTGAATCTTGCCCAAAATTAAAAAAATTAAATCTAAGCCAGAGAGATAGTGCAGAACACAGAATGTAGATTGTTTGCCTTGCTAATGCTCAACCTGAGTTTGATTCCCTGAACCCCATGTAGTCCCCTGAGCACTGCCAGGACTGTTCCCTGAGTGCTAAGCCCGGAATAAGCCTAAGCTCTGCAGGTGTGGCCTCCAAAACTAAATTAAATTTTTTGAACGCTAAAATAGAGTGAAATAATAAAATATCAGTGAATGCTATTTAGTAAGGCATTTCATGAAACTTTGGTTTCATTTACCTGTATTCAGGTTTGTGATAATGAAGTTGGTATGTTCCATTTGTCTTTTTGATATTTTTTCATGTTGTTGCGTTATGGCAGTAAAGTTAAAGAAACACTATTATAGAAATAGTGAATTCTGTGCTGTGCAGAGGGTAAAAGCAGTTAATTTTTTTCAGTGTTATGCAATGCCTGATCTCTAGTTTCTTCTGAATTAAAGAGTAACACTGTATCTTAAATATTTGACAATTAATGATATCTATGGTATATATTGATCTCTCTATTAACAAAAATATCAGCTGGAAAACCTCATTCCTTCATTGTGCTACCTACCTGGAGCTGCAAAATAGCAGTAACACAAAATAACACAAAAGGTTAAGTGACCTAAAGGAAAGCTTATAAATAATGAGATTATTTTTCATTTATTGAGGTCTTGCCTGTGTCTTACACACACCATTTCTTTAAAACTTAGAACTTATTTCAAGGAAAACAAACATTTTAATTTTTAATTAAATGTTTAAATGTTAATTTTCCTATTTTTTATCAATGGGCTAATATTTTGAAAACGTGAATTAAAGTTATGCAGCCACTACTTAATTAGACTATGATTTAGTTTGAATCAAGGTCTGTCTGATTTGGGGGCAGAATTTTAAAGATCTGTGCAGTGTTCCACAAAAACCATATTATTGAACCTACTGAGTGTTTTGGGCTCCTCTGCAAAGTGGTTTAGTTGGTCTCTGCCCCTAAAGGTTTATTAGCTGTCCCTGAAGTAAGGACACGATTTCATCACAACTGGAGTGCAGGTGTAAACACTTTGGTGCTTTGTAATTTTTTTTTTACAAGTACCAAGAAAAGTGACTGGCATATAGTAGGATTTGATAAAGAAAATTGAATTACATTGAGATTGGATAGTCCTACTATAGGTACTGGGGAGGGAACGGGAGATTACTGGGGAAACTTTGCTAAAGTATGCCCTTCTCTGCAGTGTGGCAGATCTTTCTTTCCTAGCTATTCATTGCCTTTTGGAATTCCTGACAAGGAAAATCAGACCAAAACTCAAGAATAAACTTCAAATTTCATTCAGGCAGAAAAAGCCTTTCCATCTCAATATATAAATAAAATATGGTAGCAGACACAATTGGAAATAATAAATGGAGGGTGAGCGTCCTTAAAAGAAAAAATGATAGCAATTATTGTTATTTTTACCATACAGATTATTAACCTTATAACCTTAAGCAAGTCATATTACCTCTCTGAGCCTCTGTTCCTACACTAGTAAAATGATGAACAATTCTCAGTATTGCTGTGAGCATTAAATAGATCAAATTGATAAGTACTTACTAAACACTTACTGATTGGTGATCTCTAGGGACTTCATGATAAAGGATAGCTATCCCCCAGCCCCTGAAGAAGCTGAGCCTTTGGTGAAACTGCAGTCAGAATGGGGCTTGCTCTTTAAACCCTTGTTCTCCCTTGAATACATATCTCACTTGTCTCCTGTCTCTTTGCTTGTGGCTTTTTTCATTCTGGAGAAGCCTATGTTCTCTCTTGAACACATATTCTTCTCTTTCTTTTCCTTCACATTTTTCTATGGGAGTTTTATTCAATAAAAACTATCTTGCTTCATTAAAAAGAAGGGGGGAAAAGGAAATGGAGTGAGAATGATATTCAGACTCCCACCACCCACAAAGACCATAAACCAAGAGAATGTAGCACTTGAATTGGAATATTCATGTTCTGGAATATGTCTATTACTTCTGCTTTATTAGAAGTTCAAGTTAATTGAGGAAAAAAGGTGCAGTGATATCCTTTTGTTATCATCTTCTCTCCCTTCCCTTGCCTTGCACATTGGCAGTGTTATCTCACATCGTAGTCATTGCCCTGTGAATCCCGTCCAAGTCAGGAAACACCAAAATTTTTATGGTACTGTAGTAGGGATGGAAGGGTAACATTTGCTGAACAGATTTGAATTTAGAAGAAAAACAAACAAAAAATGATGTTAGATTCCAAAAAGGGGAACAGTATCATGAGAGGATGATAAACTATACTAATGGTAAAATGCCTGTGATGTATTCTAAAAGAAAATTGGAACCCAAAGAAAATTTGGTGGTGAGCCTAAAAGAAAAGTATTCTTTCCATTTCTTCTAGAGCTATTTTATGTTTCAAGTGGAAGCAGTATACTCACTACAGACACCAGTGAGATCTGAAATAAGTATTTAATTGATCTGTGGCTCAGGATCAAGGCCAGCTACCAACACAAGACCTAAGAGAGATTCCCATGACTTGGCCTCTTTCCTGACCTCTAACCTTTTTACTTGCCTCCTTTCCTGCAGCTCTCCACCTTTCATTTTTTTCTGCACCATGGAACTGCATCATACTAGTCTTTACCTACACAAACAGGCTCTTTGGTCGCAAATATCCTTCTGCTTTACCTGACCTGGCTTCATGAGATAAGAGTGCCATGTCACATCAGAAGCTTTCCTGATTCAATCTTGGTTAGAGCCTCCTCTTCAGCACTGTAGCTTCCTCTTATCATTGGTCTTCCACAAGTGCTTACTCAGTGCTGATTTGTCTTTATTTCTCCACCAGTTCCGCAATCAGATCGGGGTTTCTCTCTTTACCAGGAACTTATTAGGTGCTTTGTAATTGTTAACTACTTATAAGGTAGGTTTGGTATTGGTTAGCTTTTTCATAAATGGAGTCCTGCGAGGTTCCTTTAGCCTCTTGTCTATGAGGCTAATGTTGGATTCAGAGATCCTTATCCTGAGAACTGTTTTTGAAACTATTGGCACTCTGAAACCAGAGTTCTGTAACTTTGAGTTAAAGATCTAGAGTGTATCTATTTGCATAAATCTTTTCCTTATCACCATGACTCACCTGCATTTCCTCAGTAATTCTTCCAGTCTCCTTTATGGCATTTGCTTTCTGTACCACATAGTTAACAATGATGCATCATAAGAGTAGGACCCCTTTATAGTGTATGTGTCACACTTACTTAGGTTATCACATTAAACTGCACAACAATCCTAGGACACAGGAATTTTTATTCCCATTTTGAAGAAAGAATGCCATGGAACTTATGTAATATGCACAAGATCACATGGCTATGAATATTAGACCTGCAATTCCATGCTTCATCTGGTTCGGCAATTTATGTTTTATCTCCCATTTTGATTACTCATCTCTTAAAGGGGATTTACTAACATAAAGCAGGTAGTCTAGTGTTTATTAATATAGAATTTTAATCAAGACTGCCTAGATTCTAATCCTAACTTTACCAATGTGACCTTGGGAAAATCATTGACCCTCCCTATTCTGCAGTTTCCTTTACCTAGAAACTAGAGCTGTTGTGAGGATTTGAATAAACTTAAAGTAATGCTTTAAAACAGACAGATAAAGAACAGATAATGAGCATCATCATGACCGACATAAATATTAATTTTTGTACAATTTTTCAAATATGTTTTAAGGGTCTACTGTATGTCAAACATGACTATAGAAGCTATACATACAGCAGTGACTAAAATGAATCTCTGGCCTACTGAAGCTTTCCTTTTAGAGGAAAGATATAACAGAATAAGTAAAGACATATATATACATATATATACATATATGGTGTGTTCACGTGTGTGTGTATGTGTGTGTGGTGTTCTATAATTCTGCATGTGGGCATTTACTTTTAAAATGCAATGAAGTGATCTGGGATGACTTAAGGCACATGCCTTACAGATAGCCAGGTGTGGCCCCAGAGGCCCTGAGGCCCTAGCATTAAACATACCACCAGATGGCCAAGTAAACGCTGGGATAAGAATGGCACCCTTGGGGGCTGGAGTAATAGCACAGCGGGTAGGGTGTTTGCCTTTCACGCAGCCAACCCGGGTTCGAATCCCAGCATCCCATATGGTCCCCCGAGCACCACCAGGAGTAATTCCTGAGTGCATGAGCCAGGAGTGACCCCTGTGCATCGCTGGGTGTGACCCAAAAAGCAAAAAAAAAAAAAAAAAGAATGGTACCCTTGCCTCTGAACATTGCTTGGGTAGCCCCCAAAATAATAAAATAATAGATTTTCACAACTAATTTAGTTTTCTTTTGTGAACATGCAGTGAGATCACAATAATTAAGCATTGTCTTGTTTCTAGTTAGTGAGTCATAATAGTAAATGTCCTTTTATGAAATAATGTGCTTCTTATATTCTATGGCTGCCTCTTGGGGTGACATCTTTGTCTGATCTACACTCAAGAGTGGGCGATCAGCCCTGGGGTAGCAGAAAGTTAAATAGTTGCATTCAGGTGCCTATTCCTCAGGAAAACCCAACATTGATATTATATATAGGCCAAGGGTCCTAGACTATGAAGGAGAGGCTCTGTTCTCTTTTCTTGTAGTTAGGCTATGAAATGAGGTAATAGCTCAGAGCAGGTCAGAAGGATGGTATGACCAATAATTTAGCTATAGACAACTGGGCGTTTTGTCGGCAGTGTTGTAAGATCACCCAACGGCCTTTTGTAGGAGTCTGACCTAGAAAATACAGAACTCATTGGCTTTATCACAGGAGTCTTCATTTACACAAGAATGTTGTAGTGGTTAATGAGCTGGGCTTTAGAATGAGAAATCCAGGGATTTTTCCTTTGCTACTTACCTATCGTGAGATCTTAGCAAAGCCATGAATTTATCCAATCATTCAATTCATTTTACAATGAGGTTAATAATATCTACTTCATAGAGTTATTTAGAAGATATTTATTGGCATACATAAAAATACAGGTTTAGGATCTGGCACATAATAGGCATTTAATAAAGGAGAATTTTAAGAAATAATTCAGAGATAGTATGGGGGTAAGGGACTTACCTGGTACGCAGCCTATTCTGGTTTATTTCCGACACCACACCGTGTGAGCATGGCCAAGAAGATCCTTGAGCACATCCAAGGATAATCCCAGAGAACTTCCTGGCACAACCAGTACCCCTCTCCTAAAAAGAAAAAAAAAATAAATAATATTTCAGTCCCTCTAGGGTATGCAGTTTAGATATTGGCCATTTATTGCACACATAGAAGCCCCTAAAATATGCAAGCTTTTTCCCATTGTATAACCTTCACAATAAAGAAAGGTCATCTCAACATCCAACAGCACCCTGGAGAGAATCATGGATGCAAGCAGAAGATAAGATTTAGTTGCTATAGATCATTACGGTAGATACTGGAGCTGCAAGTCTGTGTGTCAAAGTAGTATTGGCTCCACTCTTCTGAAACACAGACCCTCAGAGTCTCAGGCTCTATGTCACTATCACTGTCACTGTCATCCCATTGCTCATCGATTTGCTCCAGTGGGCACCAGTAACGTCTTTCATTGTGAGACTTATTGTTACTGTTTTTGGCATATTGGATACATCATAGGTAGCTTGCCAGGGTCTGCCATGCAGGTGTGATACTCACGGTAGCTTGCCAGGTTCTCTGAGAGGGGCGGAGAAATGAAAAAAGATATTTGGTAAACGAGCTTTGAAGTCTGGAATCGAGTTCAATTCTTGGTCTACCATATTCATGTTTAAGGTTGGAATACTACTTTCAAATGCTCGTTTGCATAGGTCAAAAGTATTCATGAAAAGTCTCCTATCCTTACTAGAACCACAAGTCAAAATCCTTATGTTCCAGGGTAAAGCAAATGGAAAGTATTAATTTTAAAATATAGATTAAAATGCTTACATATTTTATTTTCTCTCTTTATTGTTATACTACATGTGAAACTATCATCCCAAAGTTCTTTTGTTTTCATTAGACCTAAAGTTGCTTTTACAAACAAAACCAAGCAAACAAACAAAATTCTTTCCATCGTCCATGCATTTGGCATCTCACCTTTTATGCAGAACACTAGCTGAAGCTCTAAACATTTTCTTCCTCTATGTTTTGTGATTTTAGTGATTTTCATTCTCTGGAAATTTATTTGATCCCCTTGACTACTAGTTCACATTTGTTTTGATCTTGATGGTTGCAACAGCTAAAATAGCACATAAAGAAAAAAGGCTCACGATCACGATGACGAAATCCCGTTGATTATCAATTTCTCGAGTGGGCTCAGTAACCTCTCCATTCGTCCTATCCCTGAGATTTTAGAAGCCTCTCTCCACTCGACCTTCCCAACGATGCCTCACTGGAGGCTCTTTCAGGGTCAGGGGAATGAGATCTAGCTTGTTACTGGCTTTAGCATATGAATAAAACATGGGAAGCTTGCAAGGCTGTCCATGTGGGCAGGAACTCTCAGTAGCTTGCAAGTTTCTCCCAGAGGGAGAAGTAGGTTATAAAATATTTCGAGGCCACTTCGCAGCCATGCACTTCTGGGAGCTTGCTTTTAAGTCTCTGGATGTTGGCCGTTGGTGGGATTACACACACCTGGGTTCCTCTGCCGGTACCTTCATGCATGAGGCCTGTCCAAACGTGTGGAGAGGGGCCTTGAGCATGGCTGTGGCTAGGTTCCGGTGGTTTTCAGCCACTGGGAGCTCTGCTCCGGGCGGGAAGGGAAACTGGAGCTCATCCCCTCCGAGGGGCCTGGGGGAAGACAGCCAGGCATGTGGCAAGAATCTCTCTGAGAAAAGGTTTCTCAGAGAAAAGGTTTAAGAAAACAATTTTAGAATATACAATGTTATGTTTCCCATCTGGTTTTCTGAGCACACTGAAGAGCCTGCAGGTGAGGCAGAGGTGGGTGTTGGCTTAGAAGGAAATCTCTAGTATCTCCATAGGCAAACTTTCCTAGCCCCTACCTGTGGTCACTGATTCCTTTTGCCAACTTGGTTGAATTTTTCCTGTATTTTGCATGCAATAACAAAGTTAACCAAAACTCAGGCCCTCTTTTTAAAAAGTTCCCAGTCAGTGAAGAGACAGGCAGGTGAACAAATGCCTCAAAAAAGAAAGAGAGAGGCATTTGAGGCTATAGTGCTCAAGGAGGCCAGCTTAGGTTGAGTTTTGCAAAAATAACAGGGTTCAGTGATAGTGAAAGAAACATTTCAGTAGAGGGAGGAGGAGTATGTATTCAAAGACTTAGGATGAACATTGTGCCAGAGACATTTAGAATAAAGCATGATACTTGCCTTACCACATATTGTATTTCTGTTTATTTATAGATATACTTTTTTACATCTGCTAATCCCCCAAGATTAAATATTCTAGGGGACAGAGATCAAAGTCCAAGAATGTCAGTTATCTAACGATAGTAATGCATTTAATATTTGCACATTCTGTTAACTATCATCACTGGGAAAATTGAATCACAGAAAGTGAAGTAATATACCTAAGTAATATACCTAATATACCTGAGCAGGAATTTGAGCCTAGGTAGTCGTGCTCCAGTGCCTGTGTTCTCAGCCATTATACTATGTAATTAATATTTGAATAAACTTTTGAACTTAGTTGAAAGTACTTTTTCTTTTATTTTCATTTGGACTCATTCAAATTGAGAGGTTGTAGCTTTAAACTCATTTGTTTTTTTAAAAACTCATGATAATAATAAGCTGCTGCTCATGCTCAGGTCTGAGAGTTGTTGAAGCAAAATACTAGGATTCAGCTATTGACTAACTTTTGCTTATATGACTTATAGAAACTCTCATATATGAAAACATTGTGTGGGGCTCTTAACTTCTAGACTTTTGCTTGCCACATATGGAACTGAAATGAAAATGAAGTAGGAGTTTATACCTGAAACAGAGATCAGAGCTAGAAGGAACAAGAATGATGGAACAGAGGCTATAAAGATGGCCTCACCCAGCAAATGGAAGGTCAGTGGCTTTTAAAATAGTCTTTAGGGACAGCCTAAAAGTTGAGGAAACCAATCATAAGGAAAATATAGCTTTATAAGATGAAAGTGTTTCTATGTTTGAGTAGACTTTGAAATGGAGTTATGAGAGAGGTTTATGATGAAGAAAAATGATGAACAACTAAATAAAGCAGATTTAGCTATGGAAATCAGATGAAGACCTAAAGAGTCATCTGTTTATGCAGTTATTCTGCCAACAAACCAAATCCAGAGCTCTTGACTAGTCTCTGGGATTACAGATGAATCAATCATGTTCTTTGTCTTCCAGGAGCTCAGAGTTCAGTGATGGAGAAAGACAGGAGGGTGTACAATCTTGATATGGTGGAATAAATGACTATAATGGAGGTTTTGTAGAGGACAGAGACAGGAAATGAAATGAACACTTGAGGAAGGGGACATTAGGCCTGATGGTAAGAGATAGAGACTCTCCAGGCCAAAAGGAGGTTTGTGCTAGGAGTGACACTGGAGAGAACACAGTGTGGTCTGGTTTGTCATTGCAGAAGGGCATAAACCAAAGGAGTTATGGAGCTGGAAATTAGTAAAAGAGAAAGATGAAACCAGTGTTGGGAAAAGTTCTGATCCTAGCACTGTACCTCATATGTCATCATTTGGTTTGTTACCCCTTTATTTTTTTTTTGTTTTCGGGCCACACCTGGCAGTGCTCAGGTTTTACTCTGGCTATCTGCTCAGGAATCACTACTGGCAGACTCAGGGTACCATATGGGAAGCTGAGGATTGAACTTGGGTCTGTCCCGTGCAAGGCAAGCACCTTATCTGCTGTATTATTCTCCAGCCCCCAGGTTAATGATCACTTTGGACCTTTTGTTTGCTCTTCATTGGCTCACTCATGAATGCAGAGGTATTGGAGGGGTCCCATATCTCTGTGTCCTCATGATGATGAAATGGAGCAATGGCTAGGAAGGTGCTTACAAAATCCCTTGAATCTATCATGTGTTTTAATTAATTCTTACCCATGACTCTCTAAGAATTAATCTCATTTCTTCAGAGATAAAAACACTTGCTATGTTTTCTGTTTTTCCTGGCATATCACTCTCATAGTACCATGGAAAATCCTTTTGAAGTCCATATGTTCAATGTAGATGCTACTTGAAGGTCACAGGTAGGAAGGAGCAGTCTAAGTGGAGGGTGAACCAAGATCAGTCCCTGCTCTTGCACCTAAACAGGTCCAGGTGCAAAACCAGAAATACTCTCAGCTATCAGCATGCAGAGTGCTACATTACTGTGGCAATTTCCAGAAATTTTCCATGAAAACAAAGGGTTTTCCTTTTGGCTAATACAAGATCTTAATGATTGTGCTTATCATTATCATTTGAAGTATCTGACTTTAACCCATTCAAATGGAGTGTTTCTTAAAAGGTCAAAGCACAACAGAAATTGTGTGTGTATTTAAAATATTACTTTTATGATTGATTTTTTAGAATTTGCTTAATCCCTCCCCATTTGCTCTGTATTTCCTGACTGGAATTAGTGCATGAACTTATTAATGTTTGTGAAGCATTCGGATGATGAAGGAAATAGCTATAAATGTGGGTGATGAATAGTAATGTTTTTAAGCTTTTTTAAATTTCAGATATTAAATACAAGAATAAATCTTAACCAGCTTTTATATTAGCCAACTTTGCCACCTGCAACACATGTTAAGGGGCACATATTTTCCAAATTTTGCATTTGGACAAGGGGAATAAACATTTACTCAGTGTGTACTATGTTCTGAACTCTGAGCCAGATGCCTTAAATTTCCTATATTTAATCTCACAGAAACCCTGCAAGGCAGATAGAATTGTTCACATTTTTCAGATGAGTAGATTTAAATTGCACCTTAGAGACTCTTTAAGTGGCTATACCAAGGTCAAGGCTGGAGCTGGCTTTCAAACCCAGATCAGATCAATGTCAAACTACACGTTCTTTTCATTACACCAGGCAGAATTTTGAAATAGGGTCTCTTTTCTAACTTCTATTACTTGGTATTTTATTTGGTAAATTTATTTAGTAGTATCTGTCCACTAATAACAGATACACAACTTAGAGTCACTTTAATCAGGTTAGATTATTTGTTTTGTTTGGCTGAGTTGTGTGTTTTAATGTCAGGAACTCTTTCTTCATACCATTGCTTTAGAAAAAGGCACAAATTTTGTTTTTAGGACTTCAGTTCAAGAAATTATTCTGGTTGAGTGACAGTACCCACTGCGACAAGGTTTCATTTTTCCATCATTTGTAGGATGACTTTATTTCTTTGAGATTCTATTTTCCCAAAGTAAATGAGTGTAATAACAGTTACCTTTTTTTTTTTGCTTTTTGGGTCACACCCAGCGATGCACAGGGGTCACTCCTGGCTCATGTACTCAGGAATCACCCCTGGCGGTGCTCAGGGGACCATATGGGATGCTGGGATTCGAACCCGG
Organism: Sorex araneus; assembly: GCF_027595985.1. Classification (NCBI taxonomy): domain Eukaryota; kingdom Metazoa; phylum Chordata; class Mammalia; order Eulipotyphla; family Soricidae; genus Sorex; species Sorex araneus. The sequence continues at coordinate 25,095,069 of NC_073306.1, read as the reverse complement.
GTCGGCTGCGTGCAAGGCAACCGCCCTACCCGCTGTGCTATCGCTCCAGCCCCAACAGTTACCCATTTTTTGAAAGTTGTGGGAGAATTAAAAGAATTAATGTACATGAATATGTTTGTCATTATTACATGCTTATTGTTGATAGGTTTGAAAGAAGTTAATGGTTAATTGCTTGCCTGATCTTCTCACGTTCCCCTTCCCCTCTTACTTATCATCCCCTCCCCTCCCTTTTCTTTCCCTTTCAATACCTTCCCTTTCTATTTTTTTCTCTTTTTTGGGGAAGAGGAGAGAGGGCTGCTATGATCAGCCCTTACACCTGACTTTGTGCTCACAGATCACTTTGGGGTTGTTTGGGGGTCATAGTAAAGTCTGCCACATACAAGTTAAGAGCCTTAACCCCTGAACTACCTCTCCAGCCCTTTGTCTAGTCATTTTGTCTTGTGCCAAGGTCAAGCCCAGGGCCTCATGCATGAAAGGTGTGAACTTTACCACTGTGCCACAACTCCAGCTTTCTTAGACATGTTTTTGTATAATCCGAAGCATTTTAAGATCAATATTATAACAGAATCTCCTGGGGGAGGGGGGCTACCCAGCAGTTCTCAGGGCTTACTCCTAACTTTGTGCTCATGGATCACTCCTGGTGATGCTCAGGGAGCCATGTGTATTGTTGGGGATCAAACCCCAGTTGGCTCCATGGAACATAAGTGCCCAACCCACTGTACTATTGCGCTAGGTCCAACAGGATCACCTTTTATTGACCCAAGTTCTGGACAGGGACTTTGCTAGACATTTTATGTGTATTTGTCTATTACCACATTTATGATAATTTCTTATTAAATAGTTTATTTACTTTTTTGTAGGCAGATATTCCTTTTTGTCTCCTTATATCTCTGGCATTTACCATAATGGTTTCTGGTTCATCAAAGAAGCTCATTAATCGGGGCTGGAGCGATAGATAGCACAGCGAGTAGGGCATTTGCCTTGCACACAGCCAACCCGGGTTCCATTCCCAGCATCCCATATGGTCCCCTGAGCACCACCAGGAGTGATTCCTGAATGCAGAGCCAGGAGTGACCCCTGTGCATCACCGGATGTAACCCAAAAAAAGGGAAAAAAAACAAATCAGCTCATTAATATTAAGGAAGTCAGCTTGGCGTTGCTCCTTTCTACACTGCTCTTCAAACCAACAGCTGTGGAGAGGAGGTTGTTCAAATCAGCACTGTATTTTCATTATCAAATTGTGAATTATTAAGTTGTAAGGCAATATATTATCAATATTAATTTTGAATTATGATGAACTTTAAAATTTACCTGTAACTAAACAGTCTTGCATGTGTTTGACAACAGCCATATTTTTTAACCTTTTCATGCTTTTGATAGGTAAATATCAAGGCAAAAAGATAGTATAGCAGTTAAAACACTTGCCTTTCACATGGCTGACCCACGTTGAATACTTGGGGCTATAGGTTCCCCCAAGCCCTACCTAGGAGTGATCCCTGAAGGCAGATCCAGGAACATACTCTGAGCACTGCCAGGTATGGCCAAAAAATAAAACAAAAGTATATATCTGGGATGAAAATATCGTGTCAAGAGGATAGACGTTTTCCAAGCATATTTACTTTGTGTCTGTAGTTTCAAATGTCATGGTTACCCTCTTCAAAAACTACACTCTTTTCTATATTTTAGTGTGTGTCTATATAGATATTTATCATATATGAATTATTCTTAGGAATACATTATATTAATCCTTAAGCACCTATCTAAAAATTACATGTTATAGTGTAAAGTTAATAATTTTGAAACTTTATTATATATAACAAAGTCTTATTTTTATTTTTTTATTTTGCTTTTTGGGTCACACCTAGCGAAGTGCAGGGGTTACCTCTGGCTCTGCAAGTAGGAATTATTCCTGGCAGTGCTCAGGGGACCATATGGGATGCTGGGAATCGAACCCGGGTCGACCACATGCAAGGCAGACGTCCTACCTGCTGTCCTGTCGCTCCAGCCCCTATTTTTAAATTTTTTAAACACCTATTTGAGTCCTACTTAATAGTGAAGCTTCAAAAGCATATTTTGGATAAAACAAAGATTGTAAACAGACATAATAGATTACTTATTACATGTTTAAACCTAAATGTCTCAGTTGTTATGAAACAAATTAAGAACACATATCATATATTTTAAAGAATGAAACAATGGAGGAAGTTTCGGTAAAGAAAAAATAAATTAATGTAAACAAATTCAGGGCTAACTTATGCGTTTAAAAAATAAACACATAAGTCCCCGGTGCTCTGCAAAGTGTCATGAAGAGGATTTCTCTAACTTACCATATACAAAGTCCATAAAATGAAAGCAAACCTGTCACACAGAGGGTACAGTTATATCAGTGGTTCATTGTCATAAAACAGTGTTTTCCTCACAGCAGGCATAAATATTCTGATACTTGGTATCTGTGATTTCCTTTTTAGCCTCTCCACTTTGCCTCTTGTTCATGAAAAAAATTATAAATATGTATTAGGAGAATCTCCTACATGGGCAAGAAAGAGAAGCTTAAAAGGATGACATGGAATGCTGCTTGACAGTGTCATACATTCACAAGACGTCCTTGAAGATGGAGCACAGAACAGAGATCAGGGAAATTTTGGCAGCTGCACTTGGGAAAATAAATGGCTGTTGTGTGATTGGGCAGATCCTGAAAGCAGGCTCCTGCTCAAACCATGTAATTAAGAAAAGTGGGAGCTTTTGTCCAAGTGCAGAATGTTCATAATATCAGAGTTTGTCAGCAGGAGCTTTTAGAACGGATCAGTACTTTTCAGTCCCTGATCCAGGGAATGGTTTTCTTATAAATCATCTTTTCTCCTTGCTGTCCTTGTGAAGGTTGCTGCCAGGTGATAAGACAGACTTAGATTGTAACCTTGCTAATATACAGTGATTTAGGTGAAGGGGAGACCCAACTAGAGACTGTTTCAAGAAATGTGATTTTTATTCATTTGGATTCCCATGTGTCCTCGAATAGAAGAACAAACGGAGTGTGGCCAAGGAGATATCCTATCCTGCAGCTCTGCTCCAGGAAGGAAATGGAATCATTTTAATGCCATGACTCTAAACCTGGTAGGACGCGCTTGACATTTTCTTTCTTTTTTAAAAGATCTTCCATTCAAATTATAAAATTGCTGTTTTCCCTGTTTAAAAAAAAACTTGGAAAAGAAAGATGGAATCAAGAATAGCAATCATTAGGATTTTATTACTTAATGTTACCATCTTTTAATTCCCTCTTACTTTGTACATGTTTATACAATGGAAACCATTCTGTGGAACCTTTTTTTTCCTGCACAGATCGTACACATTTTCTAATATTATGAAACGTTCTGTAAATATAAGTTAATGGTGAATGGTTGCAGAATACTGTATCAGAGAACCATATCGTAACTCATTTAACTTTATTCCTTGTTGGACCCTTAGGTTGTTCTATATCTTAGTCTTCTAAATACACTTTTCTTTATATGCTTTATTGTACATACATTTGGTCTACAGAATTCTGGATTCTCTTCTGAGCTCCAGAATGAATCATTGAATCAAAGAAGATAAACTTCAGGGAGATTGTGGCAGTGGGTTTATACTACCACCAATAATGATGAAAAATATATTTCACTACACCTTAAATCTTGAGATATGTAAACCTTGATTTCTTGTGCTCTCTGTAGACATGATGGCAACAAATAATTCAGGTACTGATTTAGTAAAGACCAATCTTACTCATAACCATCTGTTTTACCATATGCTGTCTAGGACAAATGGTAGTGAGGAAAGAAAGATCTTCTACCAGATCAAAACGTCAACTTTTTCTAAACTATATAATCAAAGAAGGAAATTCAGCAAAGGAGAAAATTAACAATAAAATTTCAAGTTGGTAAAGTAATTTTTAAATTTAAGAGAACAAAATTCAGTAACTTTGTACAACTGAACATCTATCTATAGAGGCTACATGAGTTATCCAGTAGAATAATTGACCACCGCCACTGATATGGCCAATGAGGTGTTAGAAAACATTTTTTCATCCAATATCTTTAGCTACTCTCCTTTAGCTACTTTAATAACTCTAGCTACTCACTTCACATCTCTTCCCTGTCCCTATCTAGCTGTACTAAGAAAAAACTTTTAATTTTCATAATAAAAATATGTTTTCATAAATATATCTGAGTATTTAATGAGTGTACATAAAAATTAAATTCAGAGACCTGATTCAGTACTTTACATCATGATATAGAAACACTGTAGCAATTTGTTTTTTATAATTGAATCTCCTGGTAGGGAGAAAACTGAATCTCGGGTAGGGCGTTTGTCTTGCACACAGCCAACCTGGGTTTGATTCCTCCGTCCCTCTCAGAGAGCCCGGAAAGCTACCAAGAGTATCCCACCCACACAGCAGAGCCTGGCAAGCTACCTGTGGCATATTTGATATGCCAAAAACAGTAACAACAAGTCTTACAATGGAGATATTACTGGTGCCCGCTCAAGCAAATCAATGAACAACGGGACGACAGTGCTACAATGCTAACTGAATCTCAATGAGTTTTGCATGTCTTTTTTATGATTTCTAAATTTTAATCATTTTGATTTTGTTGAATTTTAATATTTTGTTATCTATATATTTTATACATATAATCTTTTTTCCTCCTTTTTCCTTTTTTAAATTCAGTCACTGTGAGATGCACAGTTACAAAGTTGTTCACGATTGTGTTTCAGTCATACAATGTTCCATCACCCATCCCTCCAGTGTACATTTCCCACCACCAATGTCCCCATTTTACTTCCTGCCATCCCCCACCCCCTAAGCCTACCGTTATGGCAGCCACTTTTCTTTCTCTCACTCTTTCTCTTTCCGTTTGGATATTATGGCTTACAATACAGGTACTGAGAAGTTATCATGTTTGTTCCTTTACCAACTTGCAGCACGCAGTTCTTATCCAGAATGATCATTTCTGCCTATCATTGTCACAGTGGTCACTTCTCTATCCCAATTGCCTTCTCCTACTGAGGCAAGCTTCCAACTGTGGAATAATCCTCCTGGCCCTTGTTTATACTGTTCTTGGGCATTAGTCTCATACTATGTGTTTAATTTAATTTATTTTTCTCTGGTTGAATCACCGTGATATACAGTTGCAAAGCCTTAATGATCAGGTTTCAGTCATACAGTGTTCCAACAACACCCATCCCTCCACCATGTATATTTCCCACCAATATCCCCTGTATCCCTCCTGCCACCACCCACCTACACACATACACAGCCTGCCTCTATGGCAGGCATTTTTCTTCTCTCTGTCTCTGTCTCTGTCTCTGTCTCTCGCTCTTTCTCTGTCTCTCTGTCTCTGCCTCTGTCTCTGTCTCTCTGTCTCTGTCTCTCTCTGTCTCTCTGTCTCTCTGTCTCTGTCTCTCTGTCTCTGTCTCTGTCTCTGTCTGTCTCTCTCTCTCTCTCTCTCTCTCTCTCTCTCTCTCTCTCTCTCTCTCTCTCTCTCTCTCTCTCTCCTTTTGGGCACTATGGTTTGCAATACAGTACTGAAAGACCGTCATGTTTGGTCCTTTACCCACTTTCAGCACACATCACCCATCCAGAGCGACCCCTTCCAACAATCATTGTCGTAATTCTCCTTTCTGTATCCCAACTGCCTCTCCCCCAGCCATTGAGGCAGGCCTCCAACTGTGGACCATTTGTCCTGACCCTTGTTTCTTCTGTCCTTGTGTGTTAGTCTCATACTATTTTTTTATATCCCACAAATTGGTGCAAGTATTCTATGTCTGTTCTTCTCTTTCTGATTTATTTCACTCAGCATGATAGTCTCTATACCCATCCATTTATAAGTGAATTTCATGCTTTTATTTTTTTCTAGCAGCTGTATAGTATTCCATTGTGTATATGTACCATAGTTTCTTTAACCAGTTGTCTGTTCTTGGACACTCAAGTTATTTCCAGATTCTAGCTATTATGAACAGTGTGGCAATGAACATACAAGTGCAGATGTCATTTCTGATACATGTTTTTGCACTCCAGCGTATATTCCCAGACGTGGTAATGCTGGGTCTTATCGAGGCTCAATTCCTAGTTTTTTGAAGGATGCCTGTATTGTTTTTCAAAAAGGCTGGAGCAGTCAGCATTACCACCAACAATAAATGAGAGTCCGTTTCTCCCCACATCCACATCATCGCCTGTTGTTCTTATTCTTTTTGATGTATGTGAGTCTCTATGGTTTTAAGGTGATAATTTATTGTTGTTTTTATTTTCATCTCTCTGATTATTAGTTAGTAGAGCTTTTTTATCATATACATTTTGATCATTTGTGTTTCTTCCTTGAAGAAGTTTCTGTTCATTTCTTTTCTCCATTTTTTTGATGGGGTTGGAGGCTTTTTCCTTATAAGGTACTACCAGTGTCTTATATATCTTAGATATTAACTCCTTATCTGATGGATATTATGTAAATCATTTTTATATTTTACAATTGAGTGCAGTTATTCTATATCTGTCCCTCTCCTGACTCATTTCACTCAACATTTGCGTGTACTCTTAAATACTAGGTAGGCATTTTATAATATACAATATGTATGCCTACATGGATTGTACGATTGGCTGTTGTTTAGGCATTTAATAAAAAAATAAGTCTGATTGAATCAGTCTCTGGGAAGTTTGCTAATGGCTCATTAATATTCTTTGAATGGAAGATGAAAGTAACATATTTACCATCACACAGGTTCTCATTTCAATAGAACCATAGCTTATAATTAGACATGTAAGTTGTCCACATTAAATATTTTGAGTTTGGACAGATTAAATATAAGGATGGAAAATAATTTGTTTGCCAGTTTATCTTTATAATTAGAAGAAATACTTTTGCAGGAAGCCCTAGAACTTGCCCACGATATTATATTTCTATTTTTAAAATCTGTTTTTTAAATATGTCTTTAGTAAGTAAAGCTTACTGAAAGTTTGAAGTTGTATTTATTTATTTGCTATTTTAGAAAAGAAGATTGAATTAGTGTAGGAGTGGGGTAAAGGAAAGATTTCTTGTCTTTATAATGGCTTGAATGGTTAAACCATATCTCATATCTGAAAAGTTTGCTATAAGTCTGCTAAAGCCAAAAAGTTAGGGCCAGGGAGATGACTCAAAAAATTAGAGCTCATGCTTTGCATGTGGGATCCCTGGGTTGATCCCTGGTGCTGTATTGTCCCTTGAGCACTATCAGGAACAGCCTCCAGAACACCAAGACATGAATAGTTATTGAGTACAGCTTGGTATAACATAAAAACAGAATAAACCAGTTTTACCAGAGGAGGTCCACTAAGAAATTGTTTTAGCACAAAGTGAAGCCTTCTTAAAGATGTAAGGGAGGCTGTTTTTTTTTTTATTTTGGAGGAGAAATATGTGTGATGTAGTTGAGGAAAAAGATTAAAAACTTGAGTTTCTGTGAATTTGAGAATAATGCCTAGAGAAATTAATTTTTGATTATACTTTTCATGCCTACAGTTGCCTGCTATTTCAAGTGTTAGTGCCTCATGTTCTCTCAAGTGGCTGCTGGTTTTTAAAAGCCCTGACTACTGCCACTGAGCATCTTGAGGCCTGGCTGGTATTTATCCAACAAAGAAGATGGTATTTTAAAAGAAGGAATGCCTCAAGCTTACCTACTTCTTACAAATAGTTATTTATTTATTTAAACCCCAAACGGGACTGTCAGTTCAATATCATAATGACATAGGATTAATCTATGTTTTATTTATGTGTGTTTGGTAATAAGAGGCAGTTAGTAGGGAAGTTCTGGAGGGGAATACTTTAAAGAAAGGGATGTATACAGTTAATTTTAATTGTTTGTTTTCCTGCCCTTTTCTCCCATCCTCCCTACTTCATCCCTCTAAGGGAAGGGACCAGAATATTTTTGTTTCTCCAACTCCTAGTGCCTTGTTCTGTAATAAATAGCGTTCAGTAAACTCCTATTGAATTGAATACACTTGCTTTAAGGATATGCTGAGAATTTATCACCACATAACTTCCTAGAGTAAATAGGTCTTTCAGGTTATTTTGTGCATCTGCCCAAAGGTATTATTAAACTGTCAGCATGTTTTCCTCAGTTGGAATTAAATATTTTTTTCTAGAGCTTTCTAGTTACCTTCCAGCAAAATGTACAGAAACTTGGTGCAAATGATTTTGAGGAACTTTAGTCCATTGATTTTTGTGATCAGAACACATCATTTGCTGGGGAAAAGAGCATATTCCCAAATTCTCTTTTCCTAGACTGATTTGCTAATCAATCTTGTGTCCCATCAATAACATGTCTCTTCTACTATTGAATCAAAACCAGAAAAGCATTGCATAAAACCTGATGGGACTGAATTAAATTCTCTTAGATAAATTATAGATTTTATGTGATGATGGAAGAAAATTTAAAGAAATATGAAATTAGGGGTTCTAAGGACATTTTTAGTATCTTTCAAGGAGCAAAAAAGAGAAGTGAAGAATTATTCCTAAAAATAATGCCTGTCTTCAGGAACACTGAGCCTGCTGTGTAATTTTCTAACTTTGGGGATTTGTTTTTCAGACTTTGAAAGGTGGGTGAGACAAAATCATCTGGGCTCTTCCACAAGTCTAACATACTTCGTGTCAGAATTTTATAAGGGTTAAGTAGAAAATGCCTACAAAGAGAATTAGAACTTTTATTTTGTTCTCATGAATAATTTAAATCTATTTCTTTAATGGTTCGATTCAGTGACTGCCCTCAGTAAACATTATTCTTCATACTCATGGGAGTGCTTGTCCTATTATATAAGGGTTAGTCTTTATACATAAATTTTCAAAAGTCCTTTCAACATAGTAAAAGTCAGCACCTTTAAATACTTGTTTAAATAAAGGCCACATAGATGTACAGACCTGAGACATATCTGCAGTCAGTACATTCCCTTAGCATCCTGCTAGGTTCTAAGAATATTGACACTCAATAGGCACTAAGAAGTGAGAGGAGAGTAATTGGAAAAGAAACATCATATTTCTATGATCCTCTTAGGTTCTTTTGATTCTTCTGCCTCAGTTGAGCATCAAGGCCACCCTTCCATTTGGACTTGAATGCTGCCAGTTCTTCCCTGGTGGGAGTCTCAGAGTCTTGCCCTGGACTCTTAGATAATGGATTCCAGTAGTGAGTCTTACAACTGGACAGGTTCCCATAACAGAAAGAGGAACTTTATTTTAAAATTTTATTGAATCACCATGAGATAGTTACAAGCTTTTATGTTTGGGTTACAATCTCACAATGATCAAACACCCATCCCTCCACCAGTGCACATTCCCCGCCACCAATATCCCCGGTTTACCCCTCCTTTCCCACCCTCCCCCAGCCTCCATGGCAGACAATACTCCCCATACTCTCTCTCTACTTTTGGGCATTATGGCTTGCAACACAGACTGAGAGGTCATCATGTTTGGTCCATTATCTACTTTCAGCACACATCTCCCATCCCGACTGATTCCTCCAGCCATCATTTTCTTAGTGATCCCTTCTCTATTCCATCTGCCTTCTCCCCTCTGCTCATGAAGCAGGCTTCCAGCTATGGGGCAATCCTCCTAGCCCTTGTATCTACTGTCCTTGGGTGTCAGCCTCATGTGATGTTATTCTATACTCCACAAATGAGTGCAGTCCTTCTATGTCTGTCCTTCTCTTTCTGACTCATTTCACCTAGCATGATAGTCTCCATGTCTATCCATTTATAAGCAAATTTCATGACTTTATCTCTCCTAACAGCTGCATAGTATTTCATTGTGTAGATGTACCAAAGTTTCTTTAACCAGTCATCTGTTCTAGGACACTTGGATTGTTTCCAGATTTTTGACTACGGTGAACAGTGTGGCAATGAACATATAGGTACAGATGTCATTTCTACTGTACTTTTTTGCATCCTTGGGATATATTCCCAGAAGTGGTGTTGGGGGGTCATATGGAAGCTCAATTTCTAGTTTTTGAAGGACTGTTCATATTGTTTTCCAGAAAGGCTGGACCAGTCGGCATTCCCACCAACAGTGAAAGAGCATCCCTTTTTCCCCACATCCATACCAGCACTGGTTGCTTTTGTTCTTTTGAATGTGTGCCATTCTCTGCGGTGTGAGATGATATCTCACTGTTGTTTTGATTTGCATCTCCCTGATGACTAGCGATGTGGAGCATTTTTTCATGTGCCTTTTGGCCATTTGTGTTTCTTTTTTGTTCATTTCTTCTCTTCATTTTTTGATGGGGTTGGAGGTTTTTTCCTTGTACAATTCTACTAGTGTCTTGCATATCCTGGATATTAATCCCTTATCAGATGGATATTGAGTAAATATTCAGAAAGAGGAACGTTTTATCCTGAAATCATTATGATATGCAAACTTAAAACTACATTTATCCTGAGTGCCATTTTTATGGAAAACACTGGAGCACAGAGAGGATATGGTATGACTGAGAGAATTGGTGAAGGGACCATGGTAACATGCCTGATGTAGCTTTCTGGGGCACCTGGACAATGACTCATTTCTCATGTGTGAGGAGGAGGATCGGCATTAAAACTCTAGCCTGATTTCTTGCCTTAAACTTGAGCAAATGAAAACCTGCAGAGGGCTGAGGGAAAGGTCAGGAATTCATGAGCAGATTGGAGGAGTTTAGGTACATTTTTAGAATCGTGTTACTAATACACGCACAGGACTTTGCTTACTGTCTGAATGTGCTGACTCTCTCCTCTAATACATCGCCCCTTTGGCAATAAATATTTGTCTGGTTAATAAATGAATGAGCTCCAAGAGCAAGAAAGTGTCTGAAAAGAATGATTGGGAAGTAAGGGAAAATTTGATGTTTTATTAAATGCCACGGTTAGCTTTTTTTTCTTATCTAACTCCCAACCTGGGTTCTTAGCGTTTTCCTTTCTTCCTGTTTTGTTCTCCCTATGCTATTATCATTTTCGCCCAACATTTGTGGAGCACAGTGCTGACTGCCCCATAGATAGCACATCATCGAGCCTTCACCACAGTTCTGTGAGGAAAGCCATCACCATTCTCTTTTTTAAAAAATTAATGTTTTAAATTGAATCACTGGAAGTTTCAAAGATAGTCATGATTGAGCTTCAGACGTGCAATGTTGCAACATCAATCCCGTCACCATGCCCGCTTCCCTCCACCAATGTCCAGTTTCCTTCTAAACCCCACAACTCCCCGGGCCCCCCTCCCTCCACCCAACCCCCACAAAACACAGCATGCCAAAGACATCAAAAACTGCTATGACCAGCAGTTGTATCCACTTATTGATCTCTGCTTTGGTGGAAAAGAGAGGAAATATGGACAGGTACAGTAGCAATGGTCACTAAATGTTTCCAGTATGCTTTATTAAACAGTTCTTTCCCTACTTTATATGGAAAGTGCTGTGAAGGGTAGAGGAGTCATAAATTCTGGGGTGGGGTAGGAATATTCTCAACTTTCCTATCTAAAATTAAAGTGTTAGTTTACATAGAGGTGCCCAAAAATTGCTTCAGTTTCAGTGGCAAGACTTAGTTTGGGGACATTAATTTAGAGACAATGGATTGACTTCAGTGTATATGAAGAGTGTTTTTCTGGGGGGGAGGACTAGACATTCGACATTCAACAGTTTCTCTGGGGGGATCATGGCAACCAAATGTTCAGCCCTCCTGGGTTGAATACCTTTTAAAATCTTCATGTAAAATAATATCTGTATGTATGCCTGGTATACACTTTAAGTACTTAATACGTGTCTGTTCTTTATTATTACATGTGAAATTGAAATGGCATTAATACCTCATTCGCGTCTCCTTCACAGGCATCTGTTCAATCTGCAAGACTTTCGTATATTCAAAAGTTCTTCATCTAGAATCTACTAATTGTCAGGCCATGTGCTACTCACACAGAAGAATCCATAATCAACAGAATATAGTTGGTCCTTGGAGATTAGAGTTAAAGTTACCATTTTAAACGGACTGTAAACTACTATAGTCAGGAAAAATAGGGCAGTAGACATGTCTTCACACCTCCATAAAGTGCGTTTCTGTGTTGTAACCACCTCTTAACCCCAGAGAAATAAATCATCCATATGGCTGTGACTGCATTGTCACAAGAGCAACTCAGGTGATATGGTTTAAACACCTGGGCTTAAGTTCCATCTGTCTCTAACTAGCAGAGTGACCTTGGGCAAGTCATTTTTCTATTGTGGTCTTGTTTCGTCATCATTAAAATTAAAGGGTTGTGTTCTGTGCTCCTGATTTTCTCTGAAACTGTCAAGTATCCTCAGTGAAGGCTAGCTCCTTGTCTTCATTGTTTCTGTTTCTGTATTCTCAGGGCCTGCCACTACAGTGCCTGGCACTCTGGATCTCATTTTTTTTTTTCTATTTAAAGTATGTCGATCTAGTCAGAGTGGAAATAGAAATGTTCATATAGTCTGTCATGTCAAGGAAGTGAAATAACAGAAACCTTCGGTGAACGAGAGCAAAATACATGATTGACGGGTGATTGGGGCATTTGGAGGGATCCAGGAGAGTGGAGATGGGCATACCATAAAAGGCCATAAAGAATTGGTTTTTTTCTCCGGAGCACCCTGAGAAGGAAGCTGGCCCCTCCTCCACTTTTGCCTCCTCTCCGCAGAAATAAATGACCCTGAATGATGATCCAGCAGCTGCATGTCTAAGGCCTCCTCTCCAGCTTTTGTTGTATATTTTGCAGAAAAGAGTGGTGGGAGGGGTAAGGTTAATGCGCTGAGTGTGAGTAATTAGTCATTCAAACCATTGACATTTACAATGACAGGATTTGAGTGCCTACGTTATTGTGCACCACTCTTAATAGTTTATCCCTGAAATTTTCTGCCTGTATAATGTTTCTTAAAATATATCACAGGAACATAAAAGATTTAATGCATTGCTTTGTACAATCATTAGAGTTTGAAGTCAACTGAACCTCCTCAACATTCCGTCTAGGCTGCTGACTATAATTCTGTTTTTAATTGCTGTTCAGAAATGGGAAGGAGGGCAAGTCAGGGGTTTGGAACCTGGTCAGCTGCAAAGTTGGCTGTGAGATCCGCACAGAATGTTTCATTAAAATACATATGCATACTTGAGTAACTGATCTATTTAGTTGTGATGAAAATTATGCTGTCGGAATATCAAAGGCCTTAGCCTGAGGAAACAAGTGCTCTGATTTTGCTGAGCCAAGCTCTGGGTTTATTGGAGGTTTCCCACCAACACACATTCACCTCTGGTCTCTTTCCTAAGTAAAGATCTCTCTTAAACCTTAAAATTTTGTAGTTTTGAATTTTGGGATTCAGTATCCTTATGTCTTAGCACTTCACTTAATTTCTGAGTAAGATTTTTAAATCCTTTTGGTTTACTTGTGTGTCAGATTTGATCCTGACATCTTACATTTCTGAGTCTTTTATTTTTTAGCTTTTCTTGCATCCTGGAATGCATCATTAAGACCAGCGAAAGGTCTTATTACGTGAAACATATTAACATATTTGCAAATGTTTCTCAGCTTTCAGAGTTACAATTTTATTGAGAAAACTATATGAGTCTATGTAGAAGCACTGTAGAAGCGCTGTAGTCCCATGTTCAACGATTTGCTCAAGCAGGCACCAGTAACATCTCCATTGTGAGACTTGTTACTGTTTTTTGATATATTGAATATGCCACAGGGAGCTTGCCAGGCTCTGCCACGCGGGCAGGATACTCTAGGTAGTTTGCCGGGCTCTCCAAAAGGGACGAAGGAATTGAACCCCGGTCCGCTGCGTGCAAGGCAAATGCCCTACCCGCTGTGCCATCACTCTAGTCCTATGTGTATATTTTTATTAATTCTTTCTGAACACACAAAAAGATAGCTGTATTCAGTGAATAGAGCGAAGAGAGAACTCCACCTCCAAACTAATTTATAGTTTTGGTTAACAGTGTTGCTTAGTACCTCACTGTTTATTGTTGGCTTATTTCTTGGGCCCAATTGGAATTTTCTCACCCTACTCTGAAGGGCAGATGGAGCTTAACTCCAAGAGTCATCCATATTAGGAAATCCACAAAAGATATAAGGGAACACGGGATGCTGGTTGGGGAACTGAAATTACTGAGGCTTTGGCACTTCAGCCTGATGCTTCCTAGGCCTTTCAGAGGCAGGGACACCCTGCATGAGATGTTTATGTGGCAAAGGCAGGCTTTTTTATCACATGGGTCTGAGGTAAGCATCCAGTGGCTAGAAGATGAACCCATCTGTCAGATGACCTCTAGCCATTTGGTCCCATTTGGAATCTCAACTTGCTTAAGTCTGATTTACTTTCTTCTTTGTATCACATAATTAACACCCAAAAAGCCACCTAAGTGCCTATTTTCTAGGTGTTTGTGGAGGTGCCCTAAGAAAAGTCAAGTGAGAAAGGTGAAGAGCAGGGAAGGTATATTCTGCTTTTTTTTTCTCTACTAGGAAAAATCAGTTAAAAGAGTAGTTGGGCAACTCTGGATCAATGTTGTGTTTTTCAAGTTCCTTGTTGAGTTGTCAGTGCTCCCTGTTTGTTACCTGGATACCTGACTCGGTGAGGCAGTAAGAAAATGCAGGAAGTGGAGGCCCTGCACAGACCCAGGAGACTTGACAGCTCAGCAGAACCAAGCCTGCCTGCCAGCCTGGAGTTGTGCAGTGCCCCACAGCGTCATCTCCAGCAGTACAACCCCTCCGGACACACATTCTCCCCACCCTCATCCTGCCCCTTTGGGGGGGGGGGTTGGGGGGAGGGAGGGAGCTGGTCTCAAGGGCAGAGTAGTGAAAGGTTTCTTTCTGGATGCAGTTTCTCTTAGTGCTAAGAAAGGCTTGAGTTCAGACTATTCTTATAAACTTTTGTGCTTTCTCCTGGTTCTCTGGACTAGTCTTCCTGAATATTAGAGTTGACTGGAAGCCACTTACATTGCCTGCCTGATGTGAAAAGAATCTTAGAAGATCCCTACTGTCTTCAATCTACCTTATTTCTCTGAGTGTTCTGAGACTTATTTTGGTGGGGGGGTTGTTATTTCCTATCTGTGATTGCCAGAAGACTAAACACTCACCTGTTTGTGAGACATGATGAGAAATAATGGCAGCAATTCCTCCACTTTGTTTAATATGTTCTATAATATATGTATGTTATATGGATTATATATGCATATTTCTATTTATATAAATATTTATCTCATATTTAAGAAAGCATATACAAAATAATATTGCTCATATTCTGAAGATAACCCTGCCTGTTAAGATTTATTCTAATATGCAGAGAGCAAAGGCTCAGAGTATGGAAGTAACCTGCTTTAAGATCATATGGCTAATAAGTCACAGAACTAGAATTTTAAGTCACCTATTGCCATTACTAAAAAAAAGTTTCCTTTTTACTACTTATTCCTTTATCCCCATTCAGCTTTAGATGAGCGTATATGCACAAAATAAAAGGAAAAATAATCTGATTGTCATGAGGAAGTTTAACAATTGAAACTTTCACACTCAGCTGGTAGGATTACAAACTGGCATAGCACTGTCACTATAACACTGTCATCCCGTTGTTCATCGATTTGCTTGAGTGGGCAACAGTAATATCTCCATTGTGAGACTTATTGTTACTGTTTTGGGCATATCGAATACGCCATGGGTAGCTTGCCAGGCTCTGCCGTGTGGGTGGGATACTCTTGGTAGCTTGCTGGGCTCTCCGAGAGGGATGGAGGAATTGAACCCCGGGTTGGCCGTGTGCAAGGCAAATGCTCTACCCACTGTGCTATCGCTCCAGTCTACAAATTGGTATAACCACTTAGAAAAACTATAGTATCTACTAAAGCTGAATATAAATATATGTACATACATACATATACACACACATATATATATATACATTCTATGACCTAAAAAATAGACTCCCAAGAATTTCCCAACAGAATTATGTTTGTACACCAAAAGACATTTACATAATGCTCAGAGCAGCAGCATCTATTATAGCTAAAAACTAGAAACAACAAATGTTCATCTACAGTAGAAGAGAAATAAAATGTGATCTTTTCATATAATGCTGTGGAGAAGAAACACCTTCTACTATATCTAACAAAATGAGTGACATCCTAACATAATGTGTTAAAGTACATAAGTTCATATGTTGGATCAAGGATATAACAGGCAGGCACTTACTGTGCTTGCAAGGAAGCCCAGGTTTCAACCCCCTGGCACCACATATTCCCACAAGCACTTAACTCTGCCAGGAACAATCTCTGAGCACAAAGCCTGGAGTGACCCTCGATCACTGTTAGGGCGAGGCCTACGCTACGCGGACATGCATGTCCAGCAGGTTGGGCAAGACCCTGAGCTTCTCCAAAGGAGATCTTATATAGGCCTTCCCCGGCCGTTACAGCAGAGCCCACGCATTTCATAGCCAATAGATTTGTAATATTACAAACTTTCTTAACCAATCCATTTAAAAGGATATCACTCCTTAGCCTATGGTTTTAGAGACCAGCATTCGTGCCAATATTCAGGAATGTCCCGGTTCTGGGGGCAGTCCTGGGTCATGTGATATGGGTCTTGTGAGAAGCATCTGGTTATCTGGTCTGACCACCACCCTTCTTGCGACCCGGGGTGCCTGTATCCAAATTCCTTGCTCAGGGGCAGAAAATCAAGTTATTCTGCAATGCGGGCTCCTGTAAAAAAGAGTCTTGAGAAAGCTAAATTGATTCCTGTGGTCTGTTCTGGGCCAGTTCCTCACAAGCACCTCTGAGTATGGCTCCAAGACAAGCAAAAGTAGCATAATTCACATAGTGTGTTTCCATGTAGAGTTCAAAAACAGATGAATGCAAATTTATAGATTAAAGTTAAAATAGTGGTTATCTTTAGGTTTTGAATGAATGATGAAAGTTGGTTACACAAGAAAGACTTAGGGGATGCTAGTAGCTTTCTATGCCTTGATCTCATATCTGGAATACAACTTAGCAATAGAATACTTGCCTTGCATGTATGAAACCTGGTTCAATTCCTAGTACCACAAAATATATAAATAGATTAAATATTTTATGTAGTCATGGTCTCAAAGATGGTTATTCTGATGTGACTTGTGTTTACTTTGTAAACATTCTGATTTGTATACTTTACTACATGTATATTATATTAAAAAAAAACTATTCCCCACCACCACTACATACAAATTCTCTGAAAAGCCAGTAATGAAAACTACTACTCATCAGATATCTTTTAAATCCTGCTTTCTTCATCTATAAAAGGTAGAGAACATAAGAATATGCTTCATTGTTTTGGGGGGAGGAGTCATAGAGAAGTCAAAGCAGGTAAATGACAGAATGACTAATAAATACAACAGTGGTAATTAGTTCCCAGTGTTATGTAGGCACTTTATATACATCAAATCATTAGATTCTTCTTTCCACCTTGCAAGGCAGGTAGCGTAAATCCCATTTTTCAAATGAGAAAATCTAAGACTCCTCGAGTTTGTTATCCTTGCCCAAGGTCACAGAGCTAGTGAAAGACAGAACATGATTCCATTTCCAAGGAGTTGATGATCAGTTTCAGAGGAGATGGAAAACATTTATCTTGAAGGACAAGTAAGGAATGATGCTAGAATAGAATGGAAATGTGGGACTGATGGACTGCATTTGGGGCAGGAAACCTGGGTGCAGGCCCAGACTCTGCCCTACTTTCCTGTGATGACAAAAAAAAAGTTGCTGAATGTCTCTGAAATTCATCTCAAACATGAGAGTTTTGAACTAGATTTTAATTCCCTTAAGTGCCTTTGGTGCTGCAGTTTTGTGACTCACCATGTTTGTCATTCCATACAGAGCATCTTCATGACCTGACTCCATGAACAAAAATGCATTTTCCATCTAAAATCTTATTGCAGCATTATCTCATTACTTCCCCTCTCTCTTCTCTAAGTAGGGCTAATTGCTCTTCTAGTGCATGCTATTGTCCTGCAAGCCATTTACCTCAGTGTCCTCTAGAAACTCCTTGAAAATAGAGATTAAAAGATATTTATCTCAAACTGGGGAGGAAACTCACAGCTTAGAGAGCATACTTGGTGTTCATGACGCCCGATTTTGATCCCCTGCATCCACTCTCCCTGCTCCTAGCACCAATAACTGCAGCCTTGAAGGCCTTTATAAAAATAAATAAATGAGAAAAGGAGGCCGGAAGCATAGTACAGGGGTTAAGACATTTACTTTGCAGGCTGCTGACCCAGGTCTAATCCCTAGCATTCTACTGATGCCCTGAGCACCACCATTAGTGACCCCTGAGCGTGGAGCCAGGAGTAGCTCCTGAGCACTGCCAGGTATGGCCCAAGAACCAAAATAGTCTTATTATAATAATAATAACAACAACAACTAAAATCACAGTCAAACCTAACAGACTCCAATAACTGGAATCCATAGATTTTAGTAATTATTCATTTTATTTCATCTCTTAATTCCTTTGTATGTTCACACATTCATAAAAAATTTTTGGTTGATTAAACATTTAAATCCAAAAAGAGTTCTTTTTGAGCTATCTGTATCAGAACTAAGGTAGACACTAGCTTTTCTTCATATTTATTCTTCATACTTTTTAGTTTTACTAAAGTTCTGGAAAAACAGTAAACGAGTGACCAGGGTGGGGAGAAAAATCATTAGATGGCTTTGCTGCTTCCCAGCCTGTGCTTATGAAATTTGAAGTTTGATCAGTAAGTAAGCATCAGTGAAAATCTAAACCCTTCCCTATATGGATCAGCCCCCGTTTAATTTAATGTCATTTTTACTTTATGAGATAGTTAATAAACAGGTACTGTATTTGATCTTGTGAGCATAGCCCTCTATATTTAGCTTTTTCAGCTTTAATGGAACTATAATTTTAATCATGATTATTACTTTACATTTTAATTATAATTTGGTGTGGCTTAAGTATACATTTCTGAGAGTGATTGTGTAATGAAAACAGGAATTAGCTTTTCATTAACAAAATAATGGGAGAGTTCCCACTGCATTCTAGTCTGTGTTCAAAATCTATGGGCTGGCCTAAAAATAGCAAGGGGAGTTTAACATTTTGGTTAAAAACATGCTTCTAAATTGGCTGTGTTCACAATCCAGACTCTATTGCTCCATCTTGCTTTATCTTGTTCTCTTTCCTTTCAAAAAGCAAAATAAAATAAAATTTTTAAGTAGACTGCAATTGTGTCATGGAGTTTAAAAAAGTTTATTTTTATTATTTTTATTTTTATTTAGATAATTAGCACCATGGAGCCTCAGGTGTCAAATGGCCCAACATCCAATACAAGCAATGGACCCTCCAGCAACAATAGAAACTGTCCTTCTCCCATGCAGACAGGGGCAGCCACAGATGACAGCAAAACCAACCTCATAGTCAACTATTTACCCCAGAATATGACCCAAGAGGAATTCAGGAGTCTCTTTGGGAGCATTGGTGAAATAGAATCCTGCAAACTCGTGAGAGACAAAATTACAGGTATGCTCTTCAATATTCTAGATGGGATTCACAGCAGTGTTGTGCCATTACACATGCAGATCTTAACAGAAATGCACATGCTTGGGAATGCATTGAGTGTCTGCAGCATCTCACACACTCAAGGACAACATGGGTACATTGTCATGAACTCACACTATGCAAAACCTTCTAGAGATCAGTAGAATTGGGAAGCAAAATTTCGTTTTGAGGCTTCCTCCTTTTTACTTTATGTGAAATAATCCTTTGGTTTTATCCCTTTTATTCATAATCAGCCACTCTTGCCTTCCTTCCCTTTGTTCTTTAGTTTTCAGTTCTGCCCTATGCTCCATGTTAGTCTGCTTAGTCTTTGCCTCTCAAACATTGATTTGTGTGTGTCCAGTCTGACACAGTGTGTGTGTGTTTTTTTTTTAAGTAAATAGATTTTATTCAGAGGTTTCTTAGGGAGGAGGAAGGGATAAGTGGGAGAGAGAAAATAAGAATAACGCTCTTAATAGGGTGTGGAGAGAGAACTCTACACACATCCTAGCACTGGACACGAAAGCATGAAAGTACACATCTCAAGGCGGGGAGATGCGGGCGACACATGTCCTCGGGCACCACATGTGCTCGGCCATGTGGGCACAAGCAGTACATGGGCTCAGGAAGCATATGCGCTGACACAGTGTTTTAAAGAGAACCATGGCACGCTTGTGTTTGGGGGATACAGCTGCACATTTTCTCTGGGAGAAGTAGACCTGAAGAATCACTCCGGAGAAAAACTACTTTCCAGTAGGAGGGAGGTGCTTGGTGAAGATCTGTGTTTAAGTTATTTTACTTTGTTTGCTTTAAAGATAAAATTTGAGAGGTCAGAGACTTATTACTTGAAGTGAATTATTTTACTTCAATATTTGGCTTATAGCTCCAATATGAAATATTTTTCCTAATCAACAATCATTCTTTGAGGACGTGAAGTTTACCAGATACTACTGCTCCTTTGTGAGAAGTTGTCTTGTATTGAAAGAAAGACTTCTTTTAGGGTGGGGTGCTGATGGGTGGGTCACACTGGACAGTGCTCAGAGCTTATTCCTGGCTCAGGAATCACTTCTGTGTTATGCCAGGGATTGAATTTGAATAGGCTGCATCCAAGGCTAGTGAATTACCCTATTTATTAGCCCTCTGTCCTGGCTATTTTCTGGCTCTCTGCTCAGGAATGAGCCCTGGTGGTGCTCAGGGGACCATATGCATTGCTGGATATTGAATCAGGATTGGCCACATGCAAGGCAAGAACCTTAACCCCTGTACTGTCTATATGAGGCCTGGAAGACTATTCCGTTAAAAAAAAAATTTAGACTGCATCATAATGGCTATGAAACATGCTCCTAAAGTTATTCACATTAACTTTGAATATTTCTTGGTTTTGAATGCTGATTTTGTCATTTCTGTGGAAAATTTAGCTTGTAATTTTCTCCTATAAAGAAAAAAAAGAAAAGTAGGTGGATTCCACTCCAAATACCAAATGAGGATGTGTAAATTCCTTTCTTTCTTTCTTTCTTTCTTTCTTTCTTTCTTTCTTTCTTTCTTTCTTTCTTTCTTTCTTTCTTTCTTTCTTTCTCTCTCTCTTTCTTTCTTTCTTTCCTTCTTTCTTTCTTTCTTTCTTTCTTCCTTCCTTCCTTCCTTTCTTCTTTTTTTTCTTTCTTTCTTTTTTGTTTATTTAATTAAAGAACTGTGATTTACAAAGTTTTTGATAATTGAGTTTTGGGCATATATTATTTCATATATTGGTCCCACCACCAGTGTCAACTTCCCTCCACCAATGTTCCCATATTCCCCCCCTCCCTGCCTGTCAGCTTGACAGGCACATTTACGGAGTTCTAGTAGTTGCATCTTTTATCTCATGTTTTCAGTGCTGTTGAGTCTATGTTATATATACATATATATATATGTATATATGTATATAGCTATATCACTCACCCTGTAATCCTTTAATTCTTTTCTTTTACTTTATAGGTCCTTCCCCTATCTGTCATTTTCCTTAAAAAAAACTATTTACTTCACTGAAAAAAAAAAAGTAAGGAAACTTTAAATACCATGGGAGGTACAGCATCTTGACTTTAAACTGGGGGATCCAATATATAGTCATATATACATATGTGTGTGTGAATGTAGCTCTATATTTTAATTTTAATTCACTTGTGAGTTTGTCCCCAAATTTCTAAGTAATAGCTTCAAATTTAAGTACTTTGCAAAGTCATGAAACTAAAATAACTTAAAAAATAAGTCACATAACCCTCTCAACATAATTTCCTCATCTGTGAAGTTGCTGTCCTTACTGCAAGAGCTTATTGTGAGGATTAAATGGGAGATGGATATACACTTCTTACCACAATGTACCGTGGTCCCCAATAATCAAGTATGTTAGTTCTGGATACAGTATGTTTTAAGGAGAGTGCCTTGAACAAAGTACATGAAATTCTTGAAATAGGACCATGGCTTTGATGATTTTACCACAGAGCACTGCACCATCTATCCTTTAGCAGAACTGCCGATGCTCTCAGAAAGTCAATGTTTAGATTCCTGAATAATCTTTATATAATAGTGTGATAATTCAAACCAAATTTAAGCCAGTTAACCATATGATTCTTCCTCCCACTCCTGTATAGAAAATATATTTTTGGTGTAGCCTTACCTTCTAAATGGGGACTCTGCTTGCTATATTAGTGAATATTATTAATCACCTTTTCAAAAGAGTTTCCTTAGTGCTATAGTAAGATTTTGAGAAGTACTGATTCATGGTGTTGTTCCTTGTTTTCTAAAGACACATGTTTAAACAAGCAGATTCCTTTACTGAAAGAATGCTAATTTGGAAGTTCACCGAGTGGATTTGAATAGGAGTGACAGCTTCGAAGACAGCCTTTAATTTGGTATACAAAACCAAAATTGTCAACTTTGGTTTGTTTAGCACTCTCTCCAGTACAAGCAGAGACATACAGTAGCATCTGAGCTTAAAGAAGAAGCTTATGGGTTGAAAGCAGAAATACAATTCAGGCATAAATTTATAATTATGCATTTTTAAAATTCAGGCGCAAGAAAAGGATTTTATTTGCAGAGAACTTATGGGAATGAGGCATGAAAATATAGAGAGACCAGAGATATTTGCCCTCATTTGGTAGCAGTGTTTAATAAAAGTAGAACTTGTGGTTGTAAAGAGTGCTTATTAAATTCTTCATTTACACTACCTAATTAATTCTAGCATTTTAAATTAACAGTGAAACTGGTCCCTGCTGTATCATTCCATAGATGCAGCATATTTCCTCCATCCACCCGTTGTTCAGGTTTAATTGGCTACGCTAAAAGTCAGAGAAGGAGGGAGAGATGGGACTTTGGGGAGGTGAGGAAAGAATGGGAATAGCTCTAATGGAAGATGCTGTGAGGCCTCCTTTTGGGGTTAAGTCATAACAGACTGGGAGAGGTGAGGTATCACACCAGGCACATTGAAAGGTTGCTAGTGGTTCAGAAGTCAGGGTAAATGACATCATAGGTATTTTTGTTGCCCTGATTTTTAACATCCCAGACCCCCCTCCTCTTTTCCTTTAACACCTCCTACAGATCTTTAATGCATCTGGATCCTGTGAAGTTTACAAGGAGTTCTAAATACCCAGTGGGAGGACTTGGGGGTAGGGAGTGGCAAAGAGATAAGAATCTTAAGATTAAGATTTTTTCAGCCCAGATTCAAAGAAAATGTAATAATATAATAAATTCCCTTTAAAAGTTATGCTTTAAAATATGAAGGTGGAGTCCTGACTGGTTTCTTCAATCACACACACACATACACACACACACACACACACACACACACACACACACACACACACACACACACACACTGAGGTGGGGGAAGTAGAAAAAGAGAGAATCTTTGTTGCCCGTGTGCCCGTGTTGCCACTCCTGGTAATGGATTGCTGATGTATCTTCCATTTTAAAACAGAGGAAATTTCTGGATGGACCAAGGTGTTTGGTGCTGAGGACGTAATTGCCTTCATTTATCACTTTATTCTGTGCAGATGTTTGTTGAGCTCTGAAAATGCCTTATTTTATTTAACACTGAGAACAGCATCTATTTTCTTAGATGAGGATACTGAGGCTTGGTGAGTCTGGGTCACATACCCAGGGATCACAGTTATTAGCAGATGGTAGAGCTAGGATTCACCGTAGGATTCCCAGTTTCCAAAAGCAAAATTTTTATAGAAAAGCATATGCATGGGACCTGGGTTTAGTGAAGATCCTTGTTTCACCCTTAACCCATACCCCACTAAAATGTTATATTCCTATGAGCAAGGACGTGTTATTTGCTATACTTTGGAGAGCCTACCTAAAGCACAAAGCTTTAAACAAAACTCTGACATATAATAGGGGGCAAAGATAGTATTTTTTTTATCTACTAGAAACAAAATTTAGCTTCCCAGAGAGGGGCCAAATTCACAGAAATCATCAGGTTTGATTGATTCACTTCTAGTTCTTTTGAACATCTGTTACTCACCACAGTTATTAGGATTGTTGCTTTAGGTTGTTTGTTTGTTTGTTTGTTTGTTTGTTTTTTGGTTATAATTTCAGTAATGTGTGTGGTTGGTTTTTTTGTGGCTGTAGGGTTGTTTAGGGTTTTTTTTTGTTTTTTGGGGTTTTGTGTGTGTGTGGAGGAGCACAACCCAGCAGTGCTCAGGGCTCACTCTTGGCTCTATGCTCAGGGATCACTCCTGACAGGGCTTGTTGGACCGACCATATGGAGTGCTGAAGATTAAACACCAGTGAGCCACATGTAAGGCCTCACCTATTATATTATCTCTCTATCCCCTTGGTACATGGAGTTACTACATCCTCCCACCACTTTGTTGATAGGGTTGTTGGGGGTGGGGGAGTTGTCTGCTTGTTTGTTATTCTAACCGGGAGAAAACAGTAGAACCAAGTAGGTACCAGATTGATTAAACATGTGTCCAGAACTGCATTCATGAGCAGTGATGGGCTGCATGATCTGTAAACTCCTGATGCCAACCCTCCTTCCTCTGCCTGCAGACTCTGCCGCTGGAGAGACAGAAAGTAGCTTTCGGCTCACAAGGATATGTACCACCTAGAAACTAGTGGAAATTATATCATTCCCCTGCACTGCAAAACACTGAGTGTTTGTTTTCATTTTGTTGCCCTATTGTTTGTCAGACCTTAAATTTCATTACTGAGTCCAGGTTGTGAGATGATCATTATTTAAGAGAGGAAACATGGCATAGCCAGAGTAGATTTAGGCGACTCAGTGTATGACTAAAGCAAGTAAGGCCAGAATGCTACATTGCACTTTTGTTGTTGTGTTAAGGGCCACACCCAGCAGTGTCAGGGCTTACTCCTGGCTCTGTGCTCAGAATACACTTCTGGTGGGGTTACAGAAATCTTAGGCAGGGCCAACAATTGAATTCAGGTCAGTCACATGCAAATCAAGCACTTTACCCATTGTATTATCTCTCCAGAGTAGGATTTAGGTAGATATTGGGGACAAGGTATGACTCAGAGATCTAGAATTCATTTATTGCATGTGGGAGCCCCGGATTTGATCCCACATGGTCCTCAACACAACTAAAAACAACCCCTGAGCACCAAGTCAGGAGTAGCTCCTGAGCACCACCAGGTGTGGTCCCAAGCAAAAGCAAACCAGAAGAAAAAAGGTAGAGGAAGTAAAAGTATAAACTGGGAGTACAGCTCTTTGATATGTCACATGTATCATACTTGTGAGACCCTGGGTTGCATGAGGGGGTACATCACTATATCACTGTCATCCCGTTGCTCATCAATTTACTCACACGGGCACCACTAACATCTCCATTGTGAGACTTGTTGTTACTGTTTTTTGGCATATAGAAAACACCACGGGTAGCTTTCCAGGCTCTGCCATGCAGATGAAATACTCATGGCAGCTTGCCGGTCTCTCCGAGAGCGATGGAGGAATCGAACCCGGGTCGGCCGCATGCAAGGCAAATGCCCTACCCGCTGTGCTATCGCTCCAGCCAGGGGGTACATCAAAAGGAATTAATCTAAAATTTCAGTCCAAGTACAAAATTTTTTCTAACTCCTCCATTTATTGGACAGAGGGGATAGAGCTGCTTCTTTGGAAGCAGTAATCCAACATAAAGAGGCATTGCCAAATTAGGTTAATTAAGCACACCAAAAAAATTAAGTTGGTTAGACTTGTGCTCCAGTTAACAGACATTTCCTTAGTATCACCTTTAGTTCTTCTCTTTATTTCTTTTTTTGTAATACATGGTTTGGGTTTATATAATATTATTATTCAGTGTAAAAAGAGCAAGGCATAAAAGATCCCTTCACTACTGTGGACAGCAGGGTGAATACTTTGCCCTTGTCTTATATCTGAAATCATCTCTAAAGGAACCAACTCAGTTTCGATTGATAATCTGTGTTCCTCTCGGTCGTGAGTGAGGGGTGTGAACCACAACAGTGGGCACTAGACTGTCAAGACCAGGAAGCATTATTTGAAATATGGTTTCTTGGGTTGAAGAGGGAAAGGAAAGATAGGGCTGTTGATTGCCTCATATACGTTCAAGGAAATGGATGTATAGGGATACTGTGGGTATCTGGTTGAGTTTTACTTCTGAAACAACTGTATAAATCAAAAAGAAAAAAGGCATGAAAAAAACCTAAAATATGAATGTACTCTGAATCCACCCCCTAAGATATGAATTTAGCCCTAAGGTGAATTTATTGTCATAATTCATAGCACCTAGAAGAGAGAAATGAAAATAATAGCAGCAGCTCTTGTGCATTTTTCTGTACCTATGTATACTGGGCACTGTATTAGATTTTTCAAATATAGTAACTCATTTAAATAGTAAACTGAGGGTTTTTTCTGAGATCTACAATACTAGCCAGTGTTTATTGAGCATTTACTCTGTGCTATTAAGAATTTTTATATAATCTCTAAACAATCATTTTATAGAGAAAGAAACCTAGATTTTTGAACAATTGAGTAAATTGCCCAAGTGACTTAGCTTCAAAATAGAGGAATTGGGACTTGAACCCAGAGTTATATACTAATTCTGAGTTCCCTAATTTATAGTTTATCCCTGGAAGTTTTCTAAAAACTAAACTTGCTAAATTAAATTGACTTCTTCCGGGGCTGGTGCAATAGCGCAGCAGGTAGGGCGTTTGCCTTGCACAAGACCAACCCAGGTTCGATTCCCAGCATCCCATATGGTCCCCTGTGCACCACCTGCGGTAATTCCTGAGTGCAGAGCCAGGGGTAACCCCTATGCATCATCGCCAGGTGTGACCCAAAAAGAAAAAAAAATTGACTTCTTCCCTTTACAAACCAACTCAGTTTTATATAACCTAGTTAGTAAAATACATTAGCGCAGTGAAAACAATAAGAATTCAAAATCTTTTAAGAAAGTATTATACATTATATAATATTATACATTAAATAATGATAATAGCAGGGTTTTTATTTTTTTAAGTAAACAGATAAATACATGCCAGAATGAGGAAGAAAAGAGCTGGAGTGATTTTTAGCTTCTAATTTTCTCTCTTGGACTGGAGCAATAGCACAGTATGTAGGGCATTTGCCTTGAATGTGGCCAACCTGGGTTTTATTCCTTCATCCCTCTCGGAGAGCCCAGCGTATTTGATATACCAAAAACAGTAACAGGTCTCATAATGGAGAAGTTGCTGGTGCCCGCTTGAGCAAATCGATAATCAATGGGGACTACAGTGCTACTACAGTGCTACTATAATTTTCTCTCTTCATGAAATTCCCTTTATTTGTATTTACCTTTTCTTTATTTTCAAACATCTTTTTTAAATGTGTGATGCCTTAGTGGACTTAAGCATAGTTAAAACCCAGCCACAGAAAAAAATCCAGAAAAATCTTAAGATAATGATTCTTTAAGAGGTATTTTCAAAGGGATATTTGTTAGTGATGGGAAGGATAGCTTTAATCAGCGTAGTTTGCTGCTGATTTTGAACATGTGCTTGGTACAAATGAAATGTGTCTTCCAGATTCAGAGGAAAATCAGGCAGATTTGCATCTGTCATTTTATTTATCACTCCCCTGCAGACATCTTTTATGTATTCCACAAATAAGAATAAAAGAATAAATTTTTTGTTGATTTTTGGAGAGAGTTGATTATTATTTGGAGGTGAATAGAGATTTTTAGATATGGAGGTTTGGCAACTTAATGGTGTTACACAGTGTGTGAATATGAGTCTGGTCTATTAAGGTGGAATTGGAAAATGTTAATATTTTAAGTGAGAATAGTATCCATGTAATCATTATGCCTCTTCTACATACACCAAGAGCATTCAGAGGCCTTCTATCATTGCTAACGAAGACAGGTTGGTAACTGAGTGGAGCTGTGAAGGTTAAAATGTATGCAAGTACCTTCTGCTTCTTTCAACACAGTTTTTTCTTAGGATAGCAATATTCAAGATTACAGACCAAGTATGGTTTTCTTTTGCCCCATTGCTGTTTTTTTCCTTCATCTTCTGTTCCCAATCATACCGTTCTGCCCTGCTTCCGAACTCAGATAACCGCAGGAAAGTATTCTCACTCCCTAGAGAGATGTCTCAAAGGATTTTTACCTAGGATGTGAATCAGGACTGGGTATTTTAAGGATTTTCTATTTCTGTACTTTAGCTGACTGTTTGGTTGGTAAGACCAATTCCCTGTTCACCCAGGCTCCCCTCCTCCCCACCCCACCCCCAAGATTTCTCTCTCTCTCTCTCTGTCTCTCTCTCTGTCTGTCTCTCTGTCTGTCTCTCTCTCTCTCTCTCTCTCTCTCTCTCTCTCTCTCTCTCTCTCTCGTTCACACACACACTCACCCCCTCATCTTTGTGGTGTGGCCTGTTTGAGACTAGAAACTAAGCTGGAAGGTAATGTCAAACTGAAATTTCCACATATTATCTAAAAATGTAATTCGTCAGCTTCAGGGTAGGAGGAAAGTGCTTTCTGAAATGTGTTAATGGGAAATTCCTTTTTTTTCTTGTCTTCTGTGAGGTTTAGTAGTGGTGATTTGTTTTTTCAATGTGCCCCACCATTCTTTCTTGCTTTAATTGGTAAATCCTTTATCTGCTTTTATTTCCTGGAAGAACTAAAAATTTTTGAGTTGCCTTTTTACTTTCTTCTCTGTCTCAAATTGAGATTTTAAAAAATATTCTCAGAGGATGGTCCTGGTAGTGAAAGGAAAATGCAGTGCTCGGCTCCTGCATGCAAAGTAAACACCACACCCCTCCTCCCCCACCTTGCCTCACCTCCCTGGTCTCTTGAATTGGGCTTTGATGATAAAAGACATCAGATATAGGTTATATATTTTTATAAGACTTTTTACATTTGCAACATTTTTTCAGTCAACAGTATTTACTTAGTGTCTGCTCTCAGATTAAAAAAAAAATGTTATTTCCTTACCTTCTCTTAAATTCTATTTAAAAGTAGAATTCTCTGAGGAAGCAGGATAATATAAGGATGCTACAGCAGCCTGCAGATCTGGAAGGGTCTGAGAACCTGCTTATGAAACATGTCCCTCCACACCTACCTTTGGTTGGTAAGGCTGTGGTCTCTGTGTTTTGTTTCTTCACCAGTGTCCATATTTATCCTATTGAACTGGAACTAGACTTGGCATATTCATAGCTAACAACTGATGAGTAGTTCACTGGAAAGATAGAACAAAAGTATCCATAAGGGGGCTGGAGTGATAGTACAGTGGGGAGGGCATTTACCTTGCATGCAGCCAACCTAGTTCGATCCCCAGCATCCCATATGGCCCCCTGAGCAACATCAGGAGGAATTCCTGAGTACAAAGCTAGGAGTAATCCCTGAGCATCACTAGGTGTGACCCAAAAAGCCAAAAAAATATATTTTAAAAGTATTCAAAATAAAATGAAGTTGTAGTTATGAAGGAATGCCAATTGAGTGTCAGTTATATATACATGCTTACTCACTGAAGTGTAACAGCTATACATTACTAGTGGTATTATCCCTATTTTACAATGAGGAAGAGGAAGATTTAAAATCAATTAGGCTGTAGAAGCATGAACCTTGTACATGGTCAACCCGGATTCGATCCTGGCACCATATATGGTTCCACAAACCCCACCAGAAGTGATCTCTGAGCACAGAGCAATGAGTAAGCCCTAAGCATCACCAAATGTGGCCCCAAAACCAAAAATAAATGAATAAATTAAATAAAGTCAACTAGATTGAGATTCCCAACTTTTTTTTTGGCGTTGTGGGGGGGCGGGGCACATCCGCCTTTACTCAGGTATTACTCCAGGCTCTACGCTCAGGAATTATTCCTGGCAGGGCTTGGGGGACCATGTGGGGGTTCCAGGGATCAAACTTGAATCAGCAAGGGAAGTATGTACCACTTGGGTCACCCATTTACTATATTATTGCTCATGCCCTGAAAGTACAGCCGGGTACTGTAGTATTTCTCATGCATCTTTTTTTTTAACGGCAAGTTAACAAACAGAAAGCACCCTATAATTGTATCTGATGCTATTCTGCCCCCCACCTCACCGGGTCATTTCAGCATCCCCCTGGCAGCACTATTACCCACTCTGGGAAACACAAAACTAGAAGGAAACTGAGGTTAAAGCTGTCTGACTGCAAATCCTATGATCTTTTGATGCCCTCCACTGTTTCTGCTAACTGAACACAAAGACAATATCACCTGTAGGATAACATAGCTCAGGTAGTTTAGGTTTATTGGGTTACTCCCATCACAGTGCTCCCATTCCTCTGTGTTTATTTGTAACTTCCTTCTTAGTGTTCTGTTGACTTGTAAATATTGTTTTTCTCCTTTCCTCAGTCCAAAAACTCCATCAACATCTCAATACTAGATATTTTTGTATGGACACAGTAAGAGAAACATTGAGGTTTGCAGGGCAGCTCTCCTGGGAACATCTTGCAGACTCAGACTACAGCACTCAGACCAGATTAATCATTCCTAACCCTAGCAGGGTCCAAATCTAGTTATTACTTTTTGGATCATGACAGCATTTGTTCATGACCAAGCTCTTAACTTATAGTTAAGCATTAGGCACTTTGGCCAGGCCCATCTCGATGCCAGGGTAGCACATAACTCACCGCTTGCCCTGGGTCTGTCCCGTCCCTCGTCAGGACCCTGCTTTTGGGGGTGCTAGGAAGTAAGGACAGCTGAGGCTTAGGTCTAGAGAACAGATGCCCAGGAGGAAAATATCATGTAGAGTCAAATGACTCCCACATAACAAAAGCATAGCATTTGCTACAGTCTTCCTGTGCCCAAACAAAAGGACATGGCTCTGAATAACTGTTCAAAGGACTCAAAAAGAAGAGAAAAACAATATTTACAAGGCAGCAGAACACTAAGAGGGAAATTACAAATAAACACAGAGGAGTGGGAGCACTGTGATGGGAGTAACCCAATAAACCTAAACTACCTGAGGCTGTGTTATCCTACATCCACCCATGGGTGTTCAAAGAAAAAGTGTATGGGAGCTACCAAAGACAGTGTTAAATAGGAATGGACCTTGGTAGATATTAGATTGTAGGAAAATGGTACACACACAAGAAGCAGCTGGACCAAGAGTCAAAACCTTCTTCAAGGCATAATGAGTGGAACAGTCAGGATTATTGTGAATGATACCATTTGTGCCAATGAAATAGCTAAAGCTCAAAGAGGTTAAGTCATTTATTCAAAGTCACAGCTAACAAGTGGCAAAACCCAAGTCTGTCAAAATCCAAAGTCCATGTTCCTCTACTTTGATAATAAATGACCTGAACTAACACAAGAAGGTGGACAATTTGCATACTTACCATTGTGTTTATGATTTGAGGATCATTTTTTGTGTTGTGTAGGTCAGGTACCTGATATCTCCATGATTCTTCTTCTATCTTCTTTGGTTTCTTGCTGATTTATAAGTTTGATTTTCTGTTTTGTAGTTGGGTTTCTGGTGAGATGTGAGGCTGCATCAACACCAAGTGGTTATAACTAGTTCAGGTAATTACTTTAATTTTTACGGTCTCTAGTGGAATTTCTCATCACAAACATCTTGAATCAGATTAAGTCATGTTATTGCTTGGTATGAGCACAAAATGTAAAATTAATTATCTCTAATCATAATATACTTAATGATTAAGAAATTAGTAATTTCTTAATAATTTGCCTATGTCTGAATTTTATCATTTCTTCAGTGTCCTTTACCATCAAAGCCCAATTCAAAAAACCTTAGGTTTTTTTAGGTTTTGTTTTATGGGTGGCCACATTTGCTGGTTCTTAGGCTATCCCCAGCCTGGCACTCAGGCATGACTTCTGGTGGTTCTTGTAAAACCATGTGATACCAGGGATCAAAAACAGGGTGTCGGGGCTGGAGTGATAGCACAGCGGGTAGGGCGTTTGCCTTGCATGCGGCCGACCCAGGTTCGATTCCCAGCATCCCATATGGTCCCCTTAGCACGGCCAGGGGTAATTCCTGAGTGCAGAGCTAGGAGTGACCCCTGAGCATTGCTGGGTGTGACCCAAAAAACAAACAAACAAACAAACAAACAAAAACAGCGTGCTCAACATGCCTTTGGCTGTTGAGCAGCCTTCCCTACTCTGTGTTTGTTTTTGAAAATTCTTTTTTTTCTTTTTGGCTCAGACCCATTGATGCTCAGGGGTTGCTCCTGGCTCTGTACTCGGGAAGTACTCCTGGCGGTGTTTGGGGGACCATATAGGATACCCAAGATTGAACCTTGGTCGGCCGCTTACAAGGCAAACCACCTCTGCACTATCACTCCGGCCCCTCTGAAAATTCTTATGCTCTGTACTTTTTCTGATTCTGCTGAAGCTGCCAATGTATGCCATGATGACAATTACTTAACAGATGAAACTAGCACAGCCAGAGGAAGATTTAAATCAAGAGCTAGTGCTTGATTTCTCTTTTCTTTTCTCTTTCTTCCTTTTTATTCTTTTTTCTTGATTATTCTTGGCCTGCTTCCTCTTTCTATCTCCTTATTTATTTAAATACCATGTGATTTTTAAAAGTTATTTGAATTGGCTGATTAGATATCAAAAGATTTAAAATTAAAATAGTCATAGGTTTTCTAAAAGAAAAAGGGAAATGAATGTAGAGTAATAAAAGGAGACCAGAGGGAAATTAAGTGTTGCAAGGTGCTTTGTCTGAAGCTTAAAAGACCACCTAGATTCAGTTTTCTTATATCATGAAAAAGTGAATGGGAACAACCTTGACCCATTCTCAAGTGATAACCAGAATCCCAAGTCACCTCCTTTCTATCACACTCACTACAGTCCAAGAGCCTCTGATTGTGGTGACAGTTGCCAATACAGAATGACATATAAAGGCAGAAATCTATTTCTTTTCTTTTCTCATCCTTTTGATTTGAACCCATGCTCAATTGATTGACTTGGGTCTTTTGTTTATTTTTAATGGCGAGGGCAGCAGTGATACAGAGAACTCATCTAAGTGGAGGAACCTCTTTTCATTAACTTAGGTGTCAGCACTGTGCAAAGGAGGTATTGTGAAGCCAGCTTTATTGCCTTCTGCCCTGAATTATAACTGGCTTCTGTGCTGCTTTAGTTTTCCCTTTCCACTGAGGATGGGCACTCAGAGACTTTAGTTTTCTACTTCCATCTCCTGGTGAGGCTTCCTACAATGACTTCCTGCTGGTTCCTCTTGCTCAAGGCCCCTGAACTGGACCACAGACCAGGAAACCATTAGATATCAAACTGGTTTTGATACTGGAAAGTAAAACTAGTTCTCAGCTGCCACCTTTGTCTTCTCAGCGCCCCTTACCAGTCAGTGGAAACTTCCCAGTGATACACACCCTTCAAAGTATGAAAGCAATAGAGTATGTCCCCCAAGCTTCACACTCTCCACCCCCACCACACACACACACACACACACACACACACACACTACAAGCATGCACCCAACATTTCCTTCTCAAAATTACCAGACAGTACATCATACTAACCAGAAATGAGACAGACTTCACTGAAATTTTTGTGCCACTTCGTAGCTCCTCCCTCATCTCTTTATGGGTAAATGGGCTTGCATAAATCACTTTATCTTCTGGGATTTCCATTTCTTTAATACACAGTAAGAATATCAATCTTTATCCCATGTTCTTCGGATGTTACTTTTGGGTTCTAACTGGGAGATACATGTGAAGGCACTTGTAAACTAACACAACCTGAAAATGGGAAAAGCACTTTTTTATTTCATTACTCTTCGCTCTCTCAGCCTGGGCTAACAGATGGATTAAGGAAGAGAAGGAAGAAAACAAGTATCTGTTCCTAGTTTGGTCCTCTATTATGTAATTCAAAGTAGGTAAAAGGAAACAGCATATTGAGAATCAGGAAACTGGAATAGCAATTGACATTTATTAAGTGCCTGCTAGTATTTTGTATTTGTTATCTCATTTAATCCTGACCACAGTCCTAGGAGTTAATGGTGCTCCTGGTTTTTAGATGAGGAAAACACGACTTACTGTGTCCCTATTCCTATGTGACCACATTCCACTGCCAGTTGGGACAAGAGACCTTCACAGAAAGAGTTCCTCTTGTCCTCTCTGTTTCGTCCTGAGTTGTGAATATGTCTGTATAAGATGTATTCCATTAAGCCTCAGAAATAGCTATAGTGGTTTTGGAAGATTACAAATGAGAGCCTTTAGTTAAATATTTGAAAATGTCAGGATGATTTTTGAGATTGTTTGAAAAATCAGGCCACTTTTCTGAATAGCAATGTGATAAAATGGAAAATTTTTTCAAGTTTTCATTTAGTTCTAATTCTGTGGATCAAGCCATTCTGTGCCTCAGGTTGTTGTACTTATAAGAGGACCCTAAGGCTAGCTCTTCCCACCTTACTGTGTGTTACAAACCATCACATGAACTGCTAATGTGTTGTCAGTACGTTGGCAAAGAGCTGTGCTAATTCAGACTATTACTATGGTCATCTAGAAGATGAGCCATTTTAAACAGAGAATTTCTCAAGGTAAAGCAAACACTAAATCCCTTGTGATAAGCCAGCTTTGCTCTCTCTTCTGCCTTCCAGATGTTTCGTTCATTTATCTACATACATCTCCACAAAAGCTGATTAACTCTCTCAGACATCAATGTCTAACTGTTATTAATGCTCAAGCTGATCAAATTATAATGTCACAGATCCTACTTGTGCTGTTAATATTAGATTTTGAATTCCGGTCTGTGATTTATTATTTTTTCTCCATGCATTGGAAAAATTGGTTAGCAGAGTTCATAAGAAAGTTTAATTAGCAGGCTGTTTGTGAAAATAGCGGGAGTGAGTCATCGTTCAGAATGAACTAACATTTCTCAGGGTTGAATTTGTTCTTCTATTCCTTGAGCAGTCAGCCACATAGGATCTTTGTGTTTGTAGAGCTGGTGTCTGCGTGCTGCCCACTTGAACTGCACCATGTAATAAAGTAATGACAAAACAGCAGATTTTTAAGACCAGGGAAGAGGAGGTGTAGGGTGTTTGTGTATTTGTTTATGTTTGTCCCTGTCCTCCAGTAGAGTAGGGAGGAACTACTATAATCCAGGAGTGTGCTCAGCAGCCTAGGCTGGTGATTTAAGAGTTAGACTGCCTATGTTTGCAGCCCAGCCACACCATTTTCCAGCTTATAATTAGGAAGTTATTACCTTTATCATGCCATAGTTTTCTTCTCCTATGTAAAATAGAGATATGGACAGGACTCTTGTGAGCATCCGTATATAATACTCAGAATACCATCTGTTATGTAATACTGTAGTTCTGTAGCAGTTCTGGGAGATGTAGGTATTATTGGCCCAATATACAGGTGAGAAAATAAGCTCAGAAAGGTTAAGTAACTTGTTCAAAGTCACATGGCTCCTAAATAGCAGAGCAAAGTTAAACCTATGTTCCTTTAACTTCAGAGTCTGGGTGTGTGTTTGTGTGTGTCTGTGTGTGTCTGTGTGTGTGTGTATGTGTGTGTGTGTGTAGTATCTGGGATCAAAGCCTCACTTTTTTGAGGCTCGTGCTTTGCCATTAAGTCATAGTCTTAATATCTCAAACTCTTGGTACCGAATCTCCATTTTTAACTGCATTAACGTACTGCCTCTCAGGGTCATATGCTTAGTTCAATATCAATAATATATATAATATACATCGTGTACCTATATGTACAAGTATCCCTACAACAACATATAATTAGGCTTTGTTTTTTTCCATGGTTCTCTGTGAAACTCCTTGCATGCTGACTTCTAACACATAGTGAACTAGAATTTGTGTGACTTGTACCAGCATGAAAATATGTCTTTCAATGTTTGGCCCTTTCCTCAACACACATCTACCTTGCATCTAAATTACCTCTGACGCAAGTCTGTGTAATGTCTTCTGAGAACCAGAATCATGTATTGTCATAGTGATAAACACCTTAGAAGTATTCTCTAACTTGAGCTCCTTGCTTTCCTGAAACTGTAACTCAGGGTTGGTCCTTGATCCCAGAACTTGGGATAATATGCTGAAGTGGAATTTAGCCCTATTTCAAAGAGTAGTGCTCACTCGGGAGTCCCACCTCAAAGTCCTTCCCCCAAGGTATTTAACAGGTGAAGATTTTGTTCTTGTTTTTAAAGAGTTTTTTGACCAAATGAGTTTGGGAAACCGAAGTGAACCAAATTAAAAGGAAGGGTTTTTTTTTCTAAATCGCTACTTCTCTGAGTCAGTTTAATGTGTATATATGGAAAGAAAGTCTTATAAGACATATAGTATTTGGGTGGAATTATTGGGTAATGGTAGCATTACTCCACCAGCATTTTGTATATTGTGCATCCTAAGCCTGAGGGGACAAATAACTCTTCATTAGAAATAAGTTTAAGAGAAAAAAGAATAAGAGTGCTGGACATTTTCTACCTGATGGCTTTAATTTCTTTCATTAGAAAGGTGATTGGTTCCTTCCTCCACTGTGACTAGTAGAGAGTGAGGCATCCTAAGTCAGTCTCTGTGACTCCCAAGAGGAACAGAAAAGCATAACTTATAGATCCATATTTCTAGCAATGCTAGACCTTTTTTCTTGAAAATTCCTAACAACTATGAATGTCCTGGATGTGATTTAGGTTATGAGTTTCCTAGTTTCCTGTCAGGGTGTTATTTCATTTACCATTACCCAACAGACCTGAAATATTCGAAGGTGTTTACAGGGGCTGGAGCGATAGCATAGCAGGTAGGGCATTTTCCTTGCATGAGACCGATGCGGGTTCGATTCCCAGCATCTCATATGGTCCTCCAAGCACCGCCAAGAGTAATTCCTGAATGCATGAGCCAGGAGTAACCCCTGTGCATCATCGGGTGTGACCCGAAAAGAAAAAGAAAAACAAAAAGGTGTTTACATTTTGTGATTCTTGCCCACAAGGAGACTGGATCTCCTTAATTTTACCTTAATTCTGTATCATGAAGCTGGTTACATTTGCTTGATGCAGCAATTTTGTAGAAGGCCTTAACTTTGCAAAAAAAAAAAAAATCAAACAAACAACACATTAACGAAGATGACTTTCCTCCTCATTTCTTACCCTACCAACCTGTTGAGGTTTGAGGATTTTTGTTTGTTTTTGGGTTATTTCTTTCCCTTGCATTCACCTACAAGGTAATGGTGATGAAAAGGGAAAACATACTTTTGCTTCTTGTTTCTTATCTTTTGCATAATTCTGGGGGATTTCTTTCTTTTTCCTTTAATTAGAACTGTACTGAGCCATCAGACTGTGGTTGTAAGCCTCATGTCTGGTACTTGACCAGTGATATTCTGGGTGATGGGAACAGGGTATTCATTTCTACATTTCACATAACGAGAAGTGGTAAGCTCAAAGAACCCCAAGTCCTTATCTCATAACTGATACACCAATGAAGATTTCCAGACAAAGTCCTTCTCTAATTTAAATTTGACATCCTGACTTATCTCTGCTTAGAGAAACTATTCATCTCACCTCCTTCATCGAGGGCCATGAATTTTCTTTTACTTTGAATAAGGTCTGCTCTAATAGATTTATATTTGGTTACTATTATGAAGCTTCTACCTTTGTGCCATTCTTTTTCAGATAAGTTATCTCATTTAATCTAAATCCACAGGATATAAGGAACCTCCACAAGCCCTTTGTAAGAATAGTGTCTGGTAGGAATTTTAGAAGCCATTGTTTTAGTGCCTACTAAATACAGCAGTTCCTTTCACCCACAGACATTTCACCGACAATCTCATTTTGCCCAAAGGCTAATTACAGTGTATGTAATTAGTATTAACCTGCTAACTTTTTATACTCTTCTTCTGTTGCTAAACTATCTTGTAACATCAGCTGCATTTCTGGGATCACCTGTTGGTTTTATCCATTCTGGGTGGAGAATCTTGACTCAATGACAACCAGATCATTGTTTCATGTAAGAGTAAGCTAACTAAGAATTAAGAATTCTGGTTCATTTCTCAGGCTCACTGGGAGTTTGCCAAAATCTTCCCTTTTTTTTTTTTCAGTCCTTGTTAAAAATATTTTTAAATGTGTGACTATTCTTTGCTGTCTGCAAGAATATTCTGAACATAATTTAATTTAATGTTGCTTCAATTAAGGATCTTTCCTTGCCCCAGGGTCATCAGTCTGAACATTTCTTTGTGTGTGTTAAATGCTGAAGGTGAGACAGTTGTCACTGAGGCTTCTTTTGTCCCTGGTATATTACCTAGCATATTTCTTCCTTTAGGATTTTTTTTTAAATGAAGAACTTGATACTAGCTTTTTATCTTACGAATTGCCTTTCTTTCCAGAACAGACAGAAGGAAAATAGGGTTTAGATTGGCTCAGCTTTTACATTTATTGTGGTTTATTATCGAAATATATATTTGAAGAAAAGTCTTTTGGGGAAACTAATTTTATAGGACAAGCCAAAAG
Organism: Sorex araneus; assembly: GCF_027595985.1. Classification (NCBI taxonomy): domain Eukaryota; kingdom Metazoa; phylum Chordata; class Mammalia; order Eulipotyphla; family Soricidae; genus Sorex; species Sorex araneus. Next base: position 25,056,674 of record NC_073306.1, on the reverse strand, counting down.
AGGTTAAAGAGAAGAAAAATTTCTTTGAGAATTCGTTTTTAGACTTTCTTTATGGAATCATGTAGCTTTGTGAATGATCCTTACTGCTTTAGGGACTGTTGAGAATCATTGTTCACACTCTGAATTTCCATGTGCCTTAGCTCAATAACAGAGGTTCTATTTTATCTCAACTTGAACAATTTGACTGATCTCTTCTGAAATCAGGAAACTATTAAAAACTTAAGAGAGATAGTACAATGGGTAAGGGCTTTTGCTTTGTACACTGCCAATCTGGACTCAATCACCAGCACCTCTGAGCCTACCAGGAGTATCCCTGAGCACAGAGTCAGAAGTAAGTCCTGAGTGCTGCTTGATGTGACCCTAAAACAAAAAGTAGGTTCAGTAGTTTATCTTTGAGCACAACAATGGAACAATGAGGTAAGGTGCTTGCCTTTCACATGGTTGCTGGTTCAATCTCTTGATCTCTTGCTCTAAATACTGAGCACCATCAGGAGTGACTCCTGAGTACAGAGTCAGGAGTAAGCCCCAAATACCTCCAGGTGTGGCAGGAAAGGGAAAGGAAAAGGGAAAGAAGAAGAAAGGAAAGGAAGAAAGAAGAAAAGAAAAAAATTAAAAAGAAAACCCTGTATGGACTTTGAAGCTAAATGAACTGGAGTTTCAGAACCTGAGGCTTCTGTACATCAGTCCCCTTGATTGTAATGGAGCCATAATGTCTCTCTGATCATGTTGTTCAAAGGAATAGATGATAGAAAGCATGGAAGTAGAACTCAAATGTTCTTTCCCCCAAAAAAGATAAATATATGCTAAGTACATAGATGGGAGGAAACATTTTATAATATATATGTATAACAAATCACCAGATTCTGTACTTTAAGTATCTTACAATCTAATCTTAGTTGTCAATTATTCCTCAGTAACTCTGGAAAAATGAAACAGAACATTCAGTATAGTGGTTACCACGTAGTGAAAAACAAATGAGCTTTTTATCTTTTTTCTTTTGTTATTTATCTTTTTTGTTGTTGTTACTTTTCATTCATATAGGAATCCATTCACTTGTTTATTGAACATGAATTTATTGGAAACCTACTCTGTGCCAGAATTTGGTCATACTAAGATTCAAAAGATTATCAAAACCTAGCTATTAAGGTCCATTGAGAAATACATTTCATTCAAAAAGCTTACATTAAGTACCCAATTCAAGTGGGCAAAGTGCTTTGCTTGTGGTCATCTTGATGCCACATGATAAATTCTCAGTCTCTGGAAAATTGTATTTACTTAGAAAGCCAGAAAGTAGCCTCTGGACATAACCAAATACTAACTTAATCTAATTTTAAACACTTTAGAAATTCATAATAAGGAGAGCTGGGTCCTATCTTTTTTAGTAGTATTGTTTGTTGCCAGAGAGTCGACACACTCAAAATTTCAGATGTCTAAATGACACCTGATTCATTTCCAGAGGTAGGGAAGATCTCATATGTGCATTCTATGATAATAGACTTAATGTGGAAACAGTATTGAAGTTCAAGATGATACAACAAGCAGGAATATTAGGAAGTGATGTCTGTCAACTGAGTATCAGTTTTCTTTCACCAAGGGATAGACAGTCATGCTCTTCCCTTCTGAATCACTCTTGTATGTCTCTCTCCTTTCAATCTTTCCAATTTAGACTCAGTTCAAGCAGTATACCTTCCAGAAAGCTCTTTTCCTTCTCACTAGCATTGCACATAATCACCTGCTACTATCATTGTTGATTTGACTTTCCTATTAGACCATGAACTCCTGGCATTTTTTTAATCTTCAGTTTCCTAATCAGTAAAATGACTTGAAGACGATTGATAATAAAGTGTTTGCTAAGACTGTCATGCACTAGAGTCAGTTGGACAGGCATAGCCATGTTAGACAATGGAGGTGGGAGATACTGGGATATATATTGTAATTTAATGAAAAGAACAAAGTAGGGGGTGGAGCAATAGCACAGCGGGTAAGGCGTTTGCCTTGCACACAGCCGACCCAGTTTCGATTCCCAGCATCCCATATGGTCCCCCAAGCACCCCCAGGAGTAATTTCTGAGTGCAGAGCCAGGAGCAACCCCTGTGCATCACCGGGTGTGACCAAAAAAGTAAAAAAAAGAGAAAAGAACAAGGTACTTTTGGTACTAAAACTCGAAGCCTTGTGTCAGAGCACATGTTTAACATACAAATAAGAACATTTTTAAAAAATTGGGGCCCAGCAGAAAGTGCATGGGCTCTGGAGGTGGTTGAGTTTGATAGCTTATTCAATTGCCAAGTAATCTCAAACATTCCACTTCTCCTTTTGGGCCTCAGTTTTCCCTTCTATAAAGACAAGGATAGGAATGCATGCTTTCAAAGGTTTTAAAGGTCTTATTAATGATGTATTTAAATGCTTAGTCCATAATAGTCACTTAATAAATATTCTCTATTATTTGTGTCTTCTGAATTGGAAATTACTGTCAACACATCAGTTGTGAACATTGCCTCTAAAATAATCATTTAGAACCATTGAGTCTTACTTAAATGTTAGGAGGGACCTTATGGGTCTGTTTTGAAGATGACTACAGCATCTCCTGTAAATGTTGCTCTGACCCCTTTGTCTACTTCTAGTCATGGCAGCTACACCACTTAACAAGTAGCCGGTCTCCTTGTAAAGCCATTATTTTGATGTGCTTTTTAGTAATCATTCTACTGCCTCATTCTAATTTTCTTCCTTGGGACCTCACACACCAAGTCTCTGCTTGTTTGCCCAGATGCCTTTCTCATTTCAGATTTCTCCTGCAGGTCTTTCTGATGTGTCTCATGTTTTCATATCTGATCTATGGATCTGATTCCATACCCTCTCCCCACAGACTATGGACACTGGTGAAGGCCCTGATATAAGCACAGAGATCTTCCTGGTATCTGTGTTTGGCATAAGGGATAATAAGTTTGGGTAAGATTATGAACAGATAATAATCATTACTTGGTAAATATTTACTAGATTATAGGTTTTCTACAGGTTTTTGGACCCTCCGTAGGTTCTGAGATTACAGAGATGAATCAAGTATCACATTGGCCTCTAGTTTTCCTCATTCTGTTCAGGAACAGAGCCACATTAGGAGATGATTTTGTAAAGATGAGCGTTCACCTGCTCTGTAAGGCTAAAGAGAGGGATCAGCATGATTTTAATTATTCTAGTTTTTTGGTTTTTAATTTAGGGAGCATTACTTACAATAGTGCTAATATTAGTGTTTTAGGAATACCCTATCACTGCTTACCCAAAACCAAATTGTCTATATCCCTCCACTACTATTTCTAGATCTGTTCTCATTCCTGCATCACCTAGACTCAGATTATAGGCAGACTCACAGGGTTTGTTATCATTGGCCACTATGTAGTACCTTAGTATATTTTTTTTATATTTGACATATGAGAGAGATCATTTGGAATTTGTCCTCGCACTTTGTTCAGCATTACACCCTTCATTTCCATCCAAGGTGCAGCAAACCACAAGCTTTCTTCATTTCTTATAGCTGAGTAGTAGCCCATTGTATATGTCCACCACAGTTTCTTGATGGGGTGGTTTGCCTAAGCTTTATTCAGTCTGTAGAATCAGCTTGAAGAAACCAGGGTGCTCCTTTCCTTCTCAGCGTTCAGTGACAGGTATAATGCTGATCTGGACCTTCAACCACTTGTCTATCATTCCATCATGTTAAGCATGCTCCTACCTTGCTCAGGAGGCCCCTCACTATCCACAATGCCTTTCCCTCAGGTAGAGAAAAACTGTCTACATCTTTCTGCTCAAATGTTTTCTGTCACTCCACCTCACCCCCTAGCAAGGAGAACTTACCCTGACTATTTTATTTAAAAATTTCAGATTCATTCTACACAAACTTTCTCTTCCCCCCACTTTTTTTTCTATATTTATTTCTAGAACTCCTTATCATCTGAGACTTTTAACTTTATGTGTTATTGTATCAGTCCTTCACCACTAGAATATAAATTCACTGAAGAGAGAAACTAAGATATTTTGTTCTGTGCTTATTTCTGCAAATGGACTGTCTGGCACATAATGAATGCTCAATAGCTGGGACAAATTAATATCATATTTGGACCCAGCCTTGAGTTGTATTCTCTACTTTTTTTTTTAAACTTTTCTATTGAATCACTGTGATATATACACTTACAAAGTTGTTGGTGACTGGATTTCAGTCATATAGTATTCCAACACCAATCCCTCCACCAGTACATTTCCCAGTACCAGTGTGCCGGGAACCAATGCCTAGGAACGGCCAGAAACCCATGCCTGGGAACGGCCAGAAACCTATGCCTGGGAACTAATATGTCAGTACAAACTGACCTGTAACTAGGAACAGCCGCTTCTTGGGAAAGGTTGCAGAACAATGCCCAAGGAAACTGCCATCGGGGCCCACATCCAGTTTCGTTAAACGTTTGGATTCTTTGCTATTCTCCCATTCTGCCCACTTCCTCAGATAATCAATTATAAAAGACTAACTTAGGAGAAATAAAGTTGGAGCTTTCTCCCATTCTTGTGTCTGTCTATGTCTGTCTCTTTCTCCTTGCATCTGTCTCCTTTTCACTCTCGCACCCTCTCCCGGCTACCCACATTGACCAAGTCCTGTGGGATGGGACACCAGTGTCCCCAGGTTCCCTACCATCACCACCCCACCCTGCACCCCACCCCCAGGCTGCCTCTATGGAAAGAGCTTTTCTTCTCTCTCGCTCTCTCGTTCTCTCTTTCTCTTTCTTTCTCTCCTTTTGGGCATTGTGCTTTGCAATATTGATACTGAAAGGTTATCAAGAAAATCCCTTTACCTACTTTTAACCCTCAGATTTTGAACAGCATGATCATTCCCAGTTATTATTGACATACTGGTCTCTTCTCTATCTTACCTACCCTTAATACCAAACATACTTGTGTTTAGTTCCAATCATTGACCAGTCCTCATAACCCCTGGTGTATTTTCAATCTTTGAAAACAGGATCCTTATCAAAATTTTGTTCCTTCTTCAAAGCCCAACTCAGATGTCTCTACTTCCTGGAATCCTTTCCTGCTCTGCTCAGTCAGAATCATTATCCATCTCCTCTTCATCCCTACATAGAGATTTAAAATAAAAGTCTTTAGGGGATAAATGGATAACTCAGTGGTCAGGGGAAGCATGTTTGAACTTTAGCACCACATAGATAACCAGTGACTACTAGGTGCAGCCCTGGAGGTTTCTGAGCACTTCTGGGAGTGACCCTGGTGTCCCCAATACTACCAAGTCTGAGCATTGAACCATCTCACCTGTTTGACCAAATATTCCCAGGAGTGTCCCTAAGTCCCTCTGAAAACTCCTTGGAGGACCCAGAAAAGAAAGAAAAATCTCTGATAAGTCATTTGTATTCTTCTCTCTTTATCTTCTCTAAGCCTTCCAGAAGGCAGGAGCAGTTATTTGTTACTTGGGTTCCTACTCATGGTGTTGACATGTAGTTTAGATGCCCAGGAGGAATTTGTGTGCCACTTATATGTGATGTGCTCCAATCTAAAAATGAGAAACATTCTCTATCTTCAAGGAGGTTGAGACCTCAGTGAGGAAACTGCAGTCCAGTTGGGTCATAGAGCAAGAAAAAATAGCAGCCAACATTCATGAAACATTTGGTCTGTCCTAGGCCTTTTATATGCTGTTACTTTGAATCCTAACAACTTCTTGAAAAAGGTCCACTTTACAGATGAAAATACTGCAGCAAGAAGAAAATAGGAGGGGCTAGAGCAATAGTACAGCAGGTAGGGTGTTTACCTTGCACACGGCCGACCCAGGTTCAATTCCCAGCATCCCATATGGTCCCCTGAGACTTTTATTTTAAATCTCTATGTAGGGATAAAGAGGAGATGAATAATGATTCCTGCGTGCAAAACCAGGAGTGCACTGCCAGGTGTTACCCAAAAAGGAAAGGAAGAAAGAAAGAAAGAAAGAAAGAAAGAAAGAAAGAAAGAAAGAAAGAAAGAAAGAAAGGAAGGAAGGAAGGAAGGAAGGAAGGAAGGAAGGAAGGAAGGAAGGAAGGAAGGAAGGAAGGAAGGAAGGAGGAAGGGAGGAAGGAGGGAAGAGAGGAGGAAAGAAGGGAGGAAGGAAGGAGGGAAGGGAGGAGGAAGGAAGGGAGGAAAGAAAAGAAAAGAAAGTAGGAATACAAAATGGGAGGATATAAATAGCTGATAATAGAAATTCTGATAGGGCCTGGAAAAATATTACAACATGTAGAGCATTTTCCATGCACATGGCTAACTAATCTAGGTTTGATCTGTGGCATCCCATATCACCCCACACATCCAGGAGTAATTCCTGAGTACAGAGCCAGAAGTAACCTCTGAGCACTCCTAGGTCCACCAGATTTGACTCAAGAAAAAACAACAACAAAATTCTGATAGCCTTCCCACTGAAGCTTCCCCTCCATGTTGCTGTCGGTTAGTTTTCTCAAAAACAAACAAGCAAAAAAACATTGGAAGATTAATTTTGCCAGTTCATATAACAGTAAACCAAAAAACCAGATCTCATACTCACAGCTGACCAACTTCAAGTTTTCTTCTTTCCCTTGCTTCTCATCCTCATACTTCAATATTTTTCATGCTTCAAAGTGCACAGGACATGACTGATTATCTTATTGAATTGCAAATTCTGACTCAGGAAGTCTGGGATGGGACCTAAGGATCTACAGTTCTTACAAGTCCCCAGCTGATGGACATGATGCTGGCACACAGACCATGTTTAGAGTAGGAACACTCTAAACCATACTTACTTTAAAGTAATTGTGTGAACTAAGAAAAGGAATCATCTGAGTGGTTGGCTGTCATGTTCCTGAGTTTACATGACAAAAGCCCCAACTCCAACTATCCAGCCTGAGTAAACACCTGTAGGGGTAGAATGGGAAGGAGCAGGGTCACTGGTACTCCAGAATCTCAGAGCATCCCCAGTCCATATTAAAAGGGGAAGAGATCCCAAAATGCAAGAATATGGACATATTCTTGGGAAGTTACCTGCTGCCGGAGAGTACTGGGCTTTGAGAGAGACTAGACCCTGGAGTCACCGTTCTGGCACCTGCTTACTGGTTGACTTTGGGAAGATTATGAAACATTTTCTATCCTGACTTTGATATCCCACCTTTGATCTGACAATATTCCTTCACACAGAATTGAATTTTTATTTTCATTGTGGTAGCATTGGCAGTATATTTAATCACAGTTCAGGCACAGAGTAAACATTGAATAAATCCTATCTGCTTTTCTTCCCCATGCCAATATAGCTAATCCCCACTGTGATTCTTTGAGTGGGAGAATTATCCCCATTTTGCTAGATAAGGGAACAGCTGATGAAGCTTAAGTGACTTACCCAAGATTCTGCAGCAACTTTGGTTTTGAGTTACACACATGTATGTATGCAGAAACAACCACAGATCTCTGGCCTTTGGGGTGTGTTGCAGCATACTTCAAGGGAGTGGAAAGCAAGGATTGCAGTCAAGACTGAGGGAGGGAGTTCAGGGATTTGAAATGGGCTGTGGTTAACCCAGCAAGTGGATTATTGCCACACAGGTGATCTGGAGGTGACTGGAGATTTCATCATGTGCTTTGAGGACAAAATTTCAGCCTGAGCTAGGGGTTCTAACACCCATAAAATTTCCTTACTCAACTCAGAAGTTTTCATTCACAGCAGCTACCCATCTGGCCGCCCCCTCGGGCATCATTTGTAGATGAGGGGGGAAAGCAGTTAAGTTTGTGGAAAAGATCATTTTTGAAGAGGAAAAAAAAGAGCAAAAAGTGCAAGTTGGCACTGCAGAAATGCTGAGGCTCCTTCCAGCCAGCACTGCTAGAGGACCGCTTCTCTGCCACTGCTGTCAACCAGGAGGGATCACCCCAGGAATCACCTCCAGGACTTCACGGCAGAGGAAAACCAGGTCTCTCCAAAATGGAAGGGGCAAAGAAGGGTTATATCACTTATGATCTTGACACTTCCTAGAGTTTTAAATGCTTAACACAGGCCAATGAAGTTAATTTATCTTTTCTTAAATGATTCCAAACAGCCTGGGAGGTGTTTCAGGCTTCATTATGGCCCCATAGCAATTCAACAGGGTTATGGCAAAGTGTACAAAATTTGGAGTCAGAAGATCTAGATCAAGGACCCAAGGGATGAATTGAGCCCACCGCCTGTTTTTCTAAATAGTTTCACTGAAACAGATCAAGCACTTCGTGTGTTTATTCATTGCCTGTGGCTGCTTTCACACTACAATGGCAAATTTATCGTGACAGAGACCACAGGACCTACCAAGCTTAAGCTAGTGATTATCTCTCTGTAGTTTTCTATGTACACTGAAATACAAATCTGCAAATCTAAAACGTCATGATATATTACCTCCAAGATTAAAAATAAAATTTTTCCCCATTTTACTTTCTTTCACTACTTAGTTTCTGGAATAAATTAGACTTGGTTTTTCATATTTCTGATCAAAGGAATTTAATCCTCACTCAACTATTTAAAAGAGAATGCTCAGTTCAATAGAGTATTTTTGTTATACTTTGCTGTATTCCTCCTGTGACAGCAAGAGGTACATGAAGAAGCCTGATCATGAACGAGGCTAGCCACAGGTGACTTTATTGTGCTGTCAGTTTATCTCGCATCTTTTAATTTACAGGCTGGTCTTTCCACCTTTGTCCTCTTGTTCAAGGCAACGTTCTGTTTCAGAGTTGGCAGTTCATTATTACATATCAATGGCAATCTCCACCCTTTTCCTCCCTTCTTTTCTGAAATGATGTTCATTTGGTTTTTAGTTTTCCCAAAGGGACCCTCCTTCTTGCTGTTAAATGCATTCTCTTTCTAAACCTAGAACAGATGATGATAACACAGTTGTGCTAATTGCAGTCAAGTACTAAGATGATGGTGGGTTTGGGACCCATACAGCAGGTGGGTGGATATGACACATCTTGCTCAGCCCAAGTCCTTTCTTTCATTTCACCTTCAGAACCTTCTTAGGATATGTGTGTGTGTGCGTGCGTGCGTGTGTGTGTGTGTGTGTGTGTGTGTGTGTGTCTATCCCTCCAAAAGAAATAGTCTAAAATATGGAATGATTTTTCTCATGTGTGAAATATACAAAAGCATAGTAAGGGAAGTACAAATGGCTAGTGGTATCAAATCCTGAGAGAAGACCTGACAAAAACTGTGTTTGCCAAGAGGATCAGTGACGGGCCTGAAGGGGCCTTTAGATATTGGTGGAGGGACACTGGTACTGTGGTGATAGATGTAGAATTAACGCATTATAATTCCAGAAACGTCCTTTTTAACAATACTGTAAATCATCATGCCTAAATAAGAATTAAAGGAAGAAAATCTAAACAAGATAAAGTATCAAATATGAAACTAGTAGCCACTATATTTATTTTATATGTCCATAAACATAGTTAAAATTCAAGATATCAGGAACCATGCAACAAAGTGAGATGATAAATTCCTCCACATATATTCCCTCAATATGGTCATATACAGATTATTTGGATTTAGGTCCTATGTTCTCAGTCAAGGGTACATTTTTCTTATATTTTATTTTACACAAATTTAATTTAATAACTTGACCATTTGACCACTTTCCTAGTCATGTGTGAGGTTTATCTTTGAGATCATTCTATTCTAAAATTGCCTTTTAAAGTAATGCAAGTTGGGGCTGGAGTGATAACACAGCGGGTAGGGCGTTTGCCTTGCACGACGCGGCCGACGTGGGTTCGATTCCCAGCATCCCATATGGTCCCCTGAGCACCGCCAGGAGTGATTTCTGAGTGCAAAGCCAGGAGTAACCCCTGAGCATCGCCGGGTGTGATCCAGAAAAAAGCAAAAAAATAAATAAATAAAGTAATTCAAGTTGGTGCATGACTGTTTAAAGAAATAATTACAAGAATAGTTTAGTACAGCAATTTTTAAAGCATCTCATATACATGGTAAATAGCACTGATACATTTGCATGATGAAAATGGATTTAATTAGGTGAATTTAGTTAGACTTGATGAACTGAAGCCAAATTAGAGAAATTATATTTTTAAACCAATGAAACTTGTCTCATATTTTTGGATTTGCAAAGTTTCTTATAACATGCGATAAGGTCTTGTAATACATACACACACAGGCGCACACACACCCCTCATGCTCTCCTTCATGCACATATACACACTCTCACACACCACATGTACACAGTGCAATGGGAAAAAAGAGAGAGCAGCACCTGGAGTGGACTCTTGTTCCCTCCTCTTACTTCCCTTACCAATTCTGGCTGCTGAAGGAGAACCTGGCAGAGTTTTTCTCTGTCTTTCCTATTCTAACCCTGTTATTCTAAAATAAAGAAATATCCTAATGGGAAGGGTGGCCATTTGAGGTTTTTCATTTTGGAGACAATGATTACAGTTGAGTTTCATCCTGGTTCTCCTTACTTCCGCTTGTAAAGGACAACAAAGTCACTCATTTCCTGATCCAGAACCCTACTTGTTTTCCCAGGTTCCCTCCTACAACCAATACAAACACAGACATGTACCAGCAAAACAGAAGCTGTTGGGAAATTTTTTTGGCTGCTGAAATGGGCTCCTTGTCACCAGGACATGGCAGGCTTTTTGTTGTATTGTCTCCCAGCTCTGGCCCCAGTACTCCAAAGAGAGCTTTATGTAATCAGTCTTCCTGACATGCAAAGTCCTGTCATTTTCCTCCCCTTCGGTTCTGCTGCCGCCTACAAATCAATAACATTGCCTAGGAAGTTCAAGCTGGTTTTGCAGTCACCCGAAGCTCTCTGTTTCTTAAAGGGTATGTCAGAAAATGTAAAGTTTCCTAATGATATTTCTGGCTGATGACACATGGCAGAGCTGATGGACTATTTATAATCAGTGGCACGATCGCAAGCACATTATTTTTATTTCACTTAGGGGGGGAGCCCTGTCACTTGCTACCACTCTCTGCAGACAAGTTGATGCCTTCTCCAACTAAAGTAGCTAAACCCTTATTGCAGAATGTATTTGCACTCTCTCCTTGTGTTCGGAGCTCCCTAGTTCTTCCTAATAGATAACTCCCCTTTTTTATTGTTCTCAGGCCAGGAGTGAGGGGAGCAACTAATGATTTGTAGCAATTGCTTTAAATTCTGGCCTTGCCTTCACTATAAATGTCTCAGGTCTTTGCTATTCAGATGCTACTGTGTTCCTCACAGTATGGGTGTGGCTGTCAGGACTGAGGCTGCGGACATAGCTACAACATCCAGGACTCACCCCAATTATCGTAGTATAGCTATCTTTTATTGAGTAGCTACCATGTTCTCAGCCATGTACTTGACAGGCATTATATATGGCACTTTTCATGAAACCTCTCAAAATTATCTATGGAAAGTGCTATATCTATAGCAATCAAATCACTTCTCCCCTGAATTATACCACTAATAGAAAAAGTCCCAGGAATCAAGTTTGGGTCTTTTTTGACAAATACAGCTGCCCTCTTACTATACCCTGACCCATCTCTTCTTGAATGTACAGGCACTTGTGTATACTTGGTATGCATGTGCAGGGGGATTTATTTGGGTAGTTCCTATAAGTTTAAAGGAGAACCAGCATGAAATAGAAAAACTGGAACCCTCTCAGCCTGGGGTTAACCCAAGCGTTAAAGGAATCAAATACTAGAGCAGTGTTTCTCAACCTTTTTATAACCATGCCCCACTTCCAACCTGTTTCCTTCCTGTGGGCAGCTCTGTTCCTACCAGTTCCCTCCTCCCAGTCTCATACTGTGGACCCCCATTTCCATCATTTTTATTTGTGGCCCCTTGGAATATCCTGAGGACCCACTAGGGGGCCATATGGCCCCTGGTTGAGAAACACTGAACTAGAGGAGGATTTTAACTCTCTGCAATGGTAAATGTTACCTCTATAAAGATACTGAGCTCTCTTTCTCTCTCTCTCTTTCTCTCCCTCTTTCTCTATCACTCTCTCTTTTTTAAAAACTGTTTCCACAGGACAGAGTTTAGGGTATGGATTCGTTAACTATATTGATCCAAAGGATGCAGAGAAAGCCATCAACACTTTAAATGGACTCAGACTCCAGACCAAAACCATAAAGGTAAGAGGTGATACACTGACTCCTGACTCAGGAGGCTTTGGTTAAATGTTATCCCTTTTATCTAATAGCCATAGGCAGTGAGGGAGCCAGAAGTGATATTCTTTATCTAGTCGAAGGACATTGCTGTCCACTTTAGTATGTAGGGGACACAGACATTAGAGAAGAGTGAGGTGAGGCCTCTATAGGAGGAAAGGACCCAAGCAGTGGTGTCTCCCATCCAGAGGGCAGAGGAGGCATCAGAGGTGACTCTTCCACCAAAAAAGACTCTGAGCCTGAGTCAACACAGAGAGCCAGCACCAAACCCTGGGAAGAAGCAGGCAGAGGGAACAAAACACACACAAAGTTGTGTGTAAACTGCTCCTGGAGAACAGCATAGAAACAAGTATGGCCTGAGTTAGGATGGGGAAATGATGACAAGATGAGGCAGAGAGGTGTGCCAGAGCGAGCAATTTGGTATTACTCTTAGGTGGAGACACCCCTCTGATCTAAGATTTGGAAAGGTAAAAGTAGGTTCTAAATAAATACCTGTGTCTAACAGGGAGGGGTATTATTAAATCAAAAGGTGCATAGTAAAGGGGACAAGAGAGAAAGCAACATTTCAGAAACCTGAAAATAATCAGACTGATAGGTAATATTTCACGTGGGTGGTTTTAAGTTGGAAAGATAAAACAGTCACCCACAGCCTGCCCACACCCACAACCTGCCTACACTCCTCCTCCCCCAGATGGAGGTGGTGTGGCTCAGCCGGCACCCTCCTGACACCAACTTCTGAAAGAGGTGGTGCTAGCTTTGAGACTCCCTTGGACAGCCAGGATGGTCTCCTGGATGGAACCTGTCTCCTCCTCCACCTCCTTTCCTCTTCTTCCCTCACCTCCAGCCAGCGTCCTGTTTGGGGGCAGTTGCCAGCCAATTAATGAGTCCCATCCTTCATAGCCTATTAAACCAGGGAGGTGTCTCCTGGGTACTCTTATCCTCATGACAGCATGTCTGATGCAAAGTAGGACAAAAGAGAAACCTCTCCCAGAATGGAAATCTATAGATGGCACCAGATCTCAGTGCGTACAAGCACAAAACCAGGACTTTTTAGTTCAGCCGAATTACTTTTCCAGCATCCAGACTGATAGAGGCGACTACTGGCATAAGATAATCTTAGCTAGGAGATACTTAGAACCAAAGCAAAACAAAGCAAAGACCTTCTCGTTTTTGGTACATAGTACATAATTTTCTTTTCTTTTTATCTTTCTTTTCCCTTTTTCTTTTCCTTTCATGTTTTTGAGGCAGCTTTGCTTTTGCATTTGAGTTTAGCTTACTTCTTGAAGATGATTGCTTTCCTTGATCTCATGCAGTCTGTGGCCTACAAAGATGCCAAAATGGTTTGGATTCAGGTTGCCTTGGTCTCAGCAGAATTAACTCCTCTGAGCTCACTAAGGGAGAAATAATCAAGAGTTGTTTAATCCTGAGGTAGTCCTTCAAAAGGCGAGAGGATTAATTTGATTCAAAGGAAAAAACACACCTATTTTCATGCTCTAAATAAAGATGGAATGCTCATGTCACTGGATTCTTAGATAAGGTTGAGAGCTGTTTGTGGGTTTGATTGATTTTTTTCTATGCTATCCAGTTCAGCATTAGACTGTCAGATACTTACTTTTCCCTTGATAGACATCCTGACCTTGAACTGAGGAAAGGTGCTTTTCTTTCCTCTACAGGAAATTCAGACTTTCCCCCAAGAGTTTAGGATCGAATCACTGCCGTCATTCTGCTTTTTCGTTAGTTTGAGTATCCTAAGGAAACCATTGGGGGCCCCCAAAAGACAGAGAGGAGCCGGCTTTTCTGATCTCAGAATGCATCCCCTGGCCCATCAGAAGCCCTGCTTTGTCTAAGTGGATCTTAGAGACAAGGAACATTGATTAGTTAATTTCTGTGAAGAGCCAATCTGCCGCCTTTCCTTTTCTATATCTTTTTCTCCACCCCCTCACCCACCCTATGCTCACCGTACATCAAAATGCTGCCAACACATTTGCACCCAGCAGTAACGTGAGCTTTGGAGGCACTCTAGGATTCAAAATGCATGATGCCACAGCTGAATCAATAATTTCCATTCTCCTCTACGAATGAAATTTTAATGTGCAAACCTGGGGATTTCAGCCCTTTCATTAAAGCAGTTTATTTGCTATACAAAAAAATTAAGTTTGAGTGATAGGTTCCTTTATTAACTTTTCTTCCCTTTCCTAAAGGGACACAGTGTTTTAGGTAAAAAATCATATTAAAGGGGAGAATAAAACCAAACCCTATTTATGTGATGTTAATAGTCTCATCATTTATTAATTTTTTAAAAATTGTTTTTCTGCCTTTAAGGCGACTGTTTACTTCGGCTTCAGTTTGCATTGATAAGTGAAAGGAATTTTATCTCTTTGCTCTAACTCCCATGAAGGAATTGATAACTTGCCTGTATGGGGGGGGAAAAAACCAAGTATCTACTTTAGAAGCATACATTACAAAGATCTTCGAATCATTTGGCCTTATTTGCATATTTTGGCCAAGTTTGTCCCTCCTTCTCATGTTTCTAATGTTTCCAGATGTTTCTTTTTTTCTTCTCTTTTATTGTATAGGGGTGGGATGCCCAGGGAGCCCAAGAGCCACTCCCAGCTATTCTCAATTCTGGGCCAAACTAGTTGTAGTTCAGTGGACATAGTACTGCTTAGGCCCATTACCAGGGCCACCAAGACATGGGGGCTTCTAGGGATATACCCTATGATGCTTGGTTTGGAACGGGGTTCCCCAGGGCTACACCTGGAGATGATCAGTGGCCTATGTGGTGCCCAAGAGCCATTTAGGGCCAGCCACATGCAAAGCATGTGCCTTAACCCCTGTACTACCTCTTCAGCCCCCACCTTTTCTTGTTCTGTTTTTTCAGGGGTTGAGTGGTTTGGGGTTTTTTTTTGCTTGTTTGTTTGTTTGTTTGTTTGCTTGCTTGACCACACCTGATCAGTTGCTCCTGATGTTGTCCTGGGAGATTGAACCCAAGCATGCAAAGCATGCATTCCAACTTTCTAGGCTATCTTCTTGGCCTTTTCTAAAGTATTTCTGCAGTGCCTCGTGCAAAAAACATGACTTTAGGTGTAGCACACAATATAGATTTTGCAGGAAAAGAGTTAATTCCTAAGCTTTAAAGCGTAATGATTAATAACTAGATTCAGGGACAGTTAAAGTCCCAGGGAATAGTGGAAACTATAGTGAACCAGAGAGCAGAAAAAAAGGCAGCTCTTTTTCAGCTGCTGCTGATTGTTTAAGCCTAAATTATTGCCAGACCTTCCATTTGTTCAATAGCAATCTAAACTGAGAATTTTTTTTAATGCCAAATCTTCCAAATTTTAAAGTTTGGAAGTCAAATGAAAAATGTTAAAGCATTGTGTAGGCAAACCAAACAAAACTTAATGGTCGACCTGTGTTAAAGCCATCTGCAGCCTCTGAACTCAAATTTTAAACTACGTTTTTTGGTGATAGAATGTGAATAACTGATTACAGAGCTGTTAGGTGAAGGTCATTATAGTGGTAGTTCCCTGACAACCAGCATTAATTTCTCCTTTATTAAAGGGGATGCAGTATGGCTGTGTGTGAATATGGAGGGTACGTGTTGGACAAGGCCATATCTCTGTTCTTAAGGAGAATACAGTCTAATTGTAGAAATCAGCATCACAGTTAACAAAGAGCCTGATTTTGTAAGTGATTTTAAATCCCTAGGAACAGAGTGAATGATTGCATATAAGTTCCCTATCTGGAATCAAACAAGAATCTTCTCGGAAGCATGTATTACAGATCTCCCTAGAACCCTCTAGTTCAGCTTGCAGACATGTGACTGTGTAGGAATTATTCTTTGTATAATCAGTTGTTTAGTGCAAGATAGTGGTCACTTAGAAAAGGAAGTGTCTTGTTGAAAGCCACACAATTAACCATCAATTGAATGAGTTAGCAGCCAAAGCCTGCGTATAAGGATCCTCCGATGAGTTGCTTACTATGTGAGCATGAACTTAAAAGGAAAATATAACAATTAATGATGGAAATATTATTTACATTGAATACTGTTACTAACACTCTTTTATTGCCTTTACATGCATGATATTTCTTAATTTCTTAAAAGATCCCTAAGGTTCACTGTTTTATACGTATGTGCTCTAATTCTTAAAATAGCCCTGTAAGTTGGTACTACTGTCTCCTTTATACCAATGAGAAAACTGAGGCCAAAGGAGATTGAAGAGAACTACCCAGCATCACACTGTAACTAAATGAGATTTGGTAAAAAAAAAAAAAAATAGGTATTAAAAATATCTGTGTGGCAGTAGGTCAGAAATGTTGAAATGTCCCACTGCCTATTTGTTCAGCATGTGCATTCTATAATAATGTGGATGTGCATTCTATAATAATGTGGATGTCTACTTGGCTCTGTACATATATGCACACACATGCATGCATGTGCACGTATGCACACACACACAGAAAAAGAGAGAGAGAGAGATTATACTCCCTAGTATTGGAAGAAAATATAAAAAGAAAGCAAATAAATTGAATGGTTGTTCCAGCCTTCACTAAAAACAAACTTATGGTTCAAGGCTGCTGCATTAACCTTTGAAAATGTAACTTTAGATCATTGTTCCAGGTTCTGTTCTAGGCCCTGCAGATTGGGGACTCAGTGACAGACAGCAGTGCACTGAAAAGCCTCCTATGCCTGTGTCCGAGGAGCATGAGAGAGAGGCCATGCACTTGACTCAGTTTGCCTGTCAAGTAGTAGCCTGTCCCCCACCTGAAAAACTGGGTCTTTTTTCAGTATTTGAGACCTGAATCCCAATGATTTGCCTTATCTAAAGCTCTGGGGTACAGCTTGTTTAGATCCCGCCACCACCACCACCACCACCACACACATACACACACACATACACACACACAAACACACACACACACACACACACACACACACACCTGCTGTCTCCAACACAGATCACTTTCAACTTAGAGAAGCATTGGGTGACAGTGGTCATGGATTCTGGAAAGTGGTTCTTGTTACTCCTTGACTGGACACCATTCCCAATTCCAAACCTCTATGTGGGTCGTAAAAGAGCAATTTTGAATGCATGTTGAATTCTCAGCCTCTTACTAAGACACTCTCAGATGAAGCCCATAGCAGCAATCTAGCTCCTTATCCTGTTAATGGGGAATGAAGAATATTAGGCGGCTCTGCAGTGGGCTCAGAAGAGGAGCATGTTTACCAAGCGTTGGGATTGATAATCATGTTATCATGAGAACCTTTTGTAAAAAAGTGACCCAATATGGAATTGGATGTGGGGGCGAGATGGGACTCCCTCGCCTTCCCAGAGCAGTAGGACACACAGTGTATTTTAACCTAAGTGAGAAGGAGCAGGTTTCAAACAGCATTCCCCACTGAGCATCGGAAGCTCCAGTCCACTGGACTGACAGACCTACAGCGGGGGGAGTTGTGCTGGAAGGGCCTGAGGCTGTGCAGGGTTTGGCAGTAGATAGATCTGGTCAAAATAAAGTTTAAAGAAGGTTCCTGTGGCAGTGTGTGTCACTTGGAGTGTTTGATACATGAAACCAGCAGTTAGGAGGCTGCCATGGTAGGTTTCTGTCAGCTGTAGATGGTGGTTTTTGTTACTTTTCTTAGGAGATTTTTCTCCCACTCATTTTAAAAACAAAACGTGCCTTTTCATTAATAATTTGGGAAATTCATAATTTAATGAAAGCAGTATAGCCTTTCCCACCTCGGTGAGTTAATGTTTGTATGTTTTTCTTCCTTTACCCAGATCCGTTCATATTTACAAATGATTCTGTCTTATCTTTTTCTGGTAATTGCGTTAAACTGTTTTTCAAATTATAAAAATGTGATTTTCAAGAAAGCCTTGCCAGAGCACAGTTCTTGTACAAACCAGAGGTGTGAGTGATTTTAGGATGAGGTCTGGGATGAAGAGACCCCAAGGACCACTCTGCCAATCTGAGTGAACCCAAGAGGCTGAGTGCACTCGGCAGGAGAGGGGTGTGAGAGAAGTGGCCGCATGAGGCAGCAGCCTGGTGCTGGTGCCAAAGGGAGCAGACAACAGCAGGGGACAGTATTTGAGTGAAGGCTTCTCAGAAGGAGAAACCTCCGCTTTCCCAGGAAGGAATGCAGCCTCCTTCATTCCCGTCTCTGTGATGCTGTTGAGCCCGGTTCCATTTCCACTTTACTCTGCTAATAGCACTCTCAGTGCCTCTGGGGATCTCTCCACTCTCATGTTTGGCAGGTTCCAGTTTTCTCCTCTTGCTTCTTTTTCTTGCCAGGGGTCATCAGGGAGCTGAGCCTCCCTCCCACCTTCCGCAGTCCACCTGCCTTGCTAAAGGCTCCATTCCGCTGAGACATCTCTTCTTTGTACTCGGCATAAGCAATTATTTCTCCTATCACTGCTCTTAATGCTTCCTGGAGAGTAAGCGGATCATTTTTTGCTGACGGATATCACCCCACCCAGAGAGGATAGATTGCCTCCCTCGGTCTTGTTAATCATAAAGTGGCATTTTCCCCTCCTCCCCCATTCTGCCTTTAAACCGAAGCCATGCTGGAGTGCTTCCCTGCCAGGGTCAGCTGGGGCCTTTGGATCACTGGATCCCTATGGAACTAAGATAGGACACATGGCAGCATCAGTGGAAACTGGACACCTTGTTTCCCACTTATACTCTGCGTACCCCTGGGAGATTCTGCTCTCCAATGCCCTCTTAGCTTCCTCTGCCTGCCAGTGTCAGATGCTCAGGAGAGGAGTTCAAAAGAAGGATGTGCAGATCTTTTGCCCTCTTAGCGTAGTGAGGGTGATAGATCCAGCATCTTCAAGGTCATCACAGAAACCTGGGTCTGAATCACCAAAGGAAGTTGGATGGGTACAGACTGGGAGGATACCTTGGTTGCCAGAGTGTAGGGTCTATGTCTGCAGCTGTAAGAGCAGTCAACAATGCAATGTGAACTGGTTTTTAAAACATTAATTCAGCCCCCTTTGTCCGTGGTCTGAGAATTGTGGACTCCAAATCGCAAGAAACAGTGGTTCCTTCTTGTCTACCCTGATCAGTATCTTGGGGATTTTCTGTCCCATCCTCATTGCACATTTTGAAAAAGACCTGATTCTCTAAGAAGGTGATAGAGGAAAATTACTAGAGTCATCAAAGAAGGTATCATACTCAGGGGCCGGAGCG
The DNA here is from genome assembly GCF_027595985.1 of Sorex araneus. Lineage (NCBI taxonomy): Eukaryota > Metazoa > Chordata > Mammalia > Eulipotyphla > Soricidae > Sorex > Sorex araneus. The sequence continues at coordinate 25,037,341 of NC_073306.1, read as the reverse complement.
ATAGCACAGCGGGTAGGGTGTTTGCCTTGAACGCGGCCGACCTGGGTTCGATCCCCGGCATCCCATATGGTCCCCCAAGCACTGCCAGGAGTAATTCCTGAGTGCAAAGCCAGGAGTAACCCCTGAGCATCGCTGGGTGGGACCCAAAAAGCAAAAAAAAAAATTTTTTTTTAATCTCAGGGCTGAGTGTAATAGAGACATTACTGGTGCCCGCTCAAGTAAATCGACAAACAACGGGATGACAGTGATACAGTGATCCTAATAGTACTTTCTAGCTACAATATCTTGTGACCCTGTATTGTTTCTGGGCCTTGGGCTGTACAATTTGTTGTCAGAGCTCTTAGACATATATGATGAATTTATGTCTAAATTTAAATTAACTAAAATGAAGGTTTGATTCCCTGTCACACTAGAAACATTTGAAGTGCACAATAGCCACATGTCACTTAATGGCTAGCATGTCAAACAGCACAGATTAGGAATATTCCCACATCCCAGAAAGTTCTGTTGGACAAAGGTGGCTGAGAACACCAGGGGCTTTAGGGAATAAAGAATCATTTCTCCATAGTTATGCAGCCCCTGGTCTGGTCAGCAGTCTCCTTAAGATCAACAAAGTCACATCCCACTTTCCCTTCCCACTGTTGTCAATCAAGGCTTCTCAGTGAAGACGGAGAGTCAAGGTCCTATTTCTGTGGGAGAATAACCTTTGATAGACAATGACCTTGAGCAAGGTACTTGTATTCTGGAGACTTATTTTCTTACCTATAGAATGGTTGCTTCCAGCTCTCACAGTCTAGCTAATAAAATATGATAGCCTGATCTTTCCAGTTTGGTAGCTCTCCAGGGGAAGCAGCGGCTGTGGCAAGCACACAGCTTTTCTTTCACTGCCCAGGTTAGTGTGCCATAATGGAAAGATCCCAGCACTTAAAGTTATGTCTGTCTTTGTCTCTTAGTTCATCTGTGTGACTTTGGACAAGTACTTGACCTCACAGAGCCAGAGTTCCTCACCTCAAGGAACTAATAATATCTCACTCGCAGGTAATCAAGACATACTGAGAAACCCTACCACAAAGGCGGCTGCTGACTAGGGTTACCTTCTAGGTGAAAATTGTAGGAAGTAAGGGCAAGACTTTTCTCTAGCTACATGCCTCTGAGACACATAGGAAGGTAAAGACCGAGTCTTACTAATCTGTAGGCAGCAGATATAAAAGGCTTTGTATAGCAGGAAGTATTACACAGCTCCCGACGGGCCATAGTGAGTTTAATCTCAGAGTCACTCCTGAAGCTGGAGTTGAGAGCTGCAGTTCAGTGAGCGTCTGTAGCCCCGAGTCTAAGACCAGTCCTTGTGGGACCACTGGACAGACAGCAAGATCCTCTTAAGCTCCTTTGCACATTTTATGACATTTTAAAGAAGTTGTGAGGGATTTAAATCTTTTACTACACTATTTTTTTGCAAAATTATATTTTATTAAAGCACTGTGAATTACAGAGTTATTCTCGTTATGTTTTTGACATACAGTATTCTATCACCAATCCCACCACCACCATCCCCAGATTTTCGTACCCACCCACCCACCCACCCAAACCCCAGCCTGCCATCTTGATAGGCACCTTTTAAATTTGGTTAATATAGTTTGATTCACACAATTTCAGTGTTGACTCTGTGATTTGAATATTTAGTTCTTTAATTCCTTAACAGGGACTAGGGCAATAGCACAGCAGGTAGGGCGTTTGCCTTCCACACAGCCAACCCGGGTTCAATTCCCGGCATCCCATATGGTCTCCTGAGCACCTCCAGGAGTAATTCCTGAGTGCAGAGCCAGGAGTAACCCCTGTGCATCGCCGGGTGTAACCCAAAAAGCCTAAAGCATATATTTTTTTTCCTTAACATTGCCAGTTTACCTCAGTTTACCTGTGACCCCTACCCCCATTGCTTCTCATCTCTCTTCTCCCCTTCCCCTTTACTCTATTTCTATCCTTCTCCTCCCTATACTTTGGGACCACAGATGATCTAGACATCCTCCCTTTGAACAATTGCATTTCTTCTGGCTTACTTCCAATTCCATCTATGTTGTAGCAAATTGCAGGATTTCGTCATTCCTTGCAGCTGTGTAGTATTCCATTGTGCTACACTATTTCTTTTAAAATACCTCCCAGCCAACTGTGTGCCATATACTCTTACCATAGTCTTGGAAACTCTTCAACTTTTGGTACACTCTAGCTCCTTCTCCACATCACAGTCAACTACTGAAAGGAACCAAAAGTCATCGCACACAGTCTGCTCCACATGAAATTTCAATCACATAACATTTACTTGTCCTGATCTACCTTAGGCCAGATGACACAGGATGTCTGCAGAAGCACACATCTCCCCCGCCCCAGAATTCTCAGACTATCGGAGCAAATGAGGCTTAGCAGAGATGGCTGGGGTGTGAGGCAGAATGTGATAGCTGCTGCTATGAAAATATTTACAGTTCAAGGTGAAAGCTATCATTTATGTCTGGGCCTCAAAGAGGAGGCAGCACTCAAGCCAGGCCTGGAAGGATGGGCAGGATTTCATGGTGCTGTGATAATGAACAAATACAGAAAAAGAAACTTCCTGTGCATATTTGGAAAGCTAACTTTTTTTTTGGTGGGGGGCGACTGAGGTATTGGGTACCTATGAGGGTTAGTAGGAGATGAGAATTGGGCCTGATTCCAAGGTCCTTGAATGCTGAAGTTAGAGATTTGAACTTCACTGCAGAGAATCCTGAAGGGTTTTGAGCAGAGAGAAGTGGCACCATCAGAACACATTTAAAATATTACCATCAGGTTTTTCCTGATAAAACCACATCATGTTGCAGATGAGAGATGGATGAAGTATCAGGAGTGGGACCTTGAAAGTGAACACCTGTCCTGCTAGTGTGCAGAGCTACAGCCACAGACGTGGCAGCAAACCAGTTCCTGCAAGTGAAGCTGCTGATTGCAGGAGCCAGCTGCCTTCTCTTCTGACCCTGGGAGGTTTTGCTCCTCGAAGCCTTGGCAGCTCTGGAGTCAGTTCCCTGCTACCACTTCCCTGATCTCTGCAGTGACTATCCCCTGGAGATCTGAGTGCTCTCAGGAGTTTGTACTCACTTGAAGAGGGTGTTGGGACAGATTTGGGGAACTCTGAGCCTGATATTCTGAAATGATTGTGTGTGTGTGTCTGTGTCCTTCTGCCTGCCTAATAGTCCTTTGTGTCAAGAACTCTTGTAGTCATTCTGCAACCCAGTATCTAGCATTAAACCAGGTTACATAGGAATCATATCAACCACTGTTTGTTGAGCACTTACTATATGCAGACATTGTGCCTAGGAATCAAACATTAATTTTTCAGCCCTCAAAATGCTACTAAATGACACCTATATTACCCACATAATGCAGCTAGAAATAATAAGGGACTTACTCCCAAGGCTATACAGATTTTAGTAGTGAGGATTATTGTTAATGGAGACCTCCCCTAGTGACTAGGTACCATCAGGAGTGGTCCCAGAAGTGGTCGGACACATGGTTTCAGGGATTGAATTTAGACACACACACACACACACACACACACACACACACACACACACCCATAACATATGATTTTCCACTTTGAGCTACCACCCCAGTAGTCAAAATTTAAATCATATATCTCCGACCCCAAATTTCTTTCTCTTAAGGAATGTCCAATTTTAGAATGCATATCCAATTTTAGTTAAAGTAATATGACTGAGAATTTCTTGTCTCAAAACAGTTGGCTGTTACTCTAACTAGTACCTACTAGTGAGATGAAGGCCAATGAGGGTCTTCCTTGTATGGGGTAAAGAATAGAAGTAGAAGGATGTGGCCTGTGTGGGAGAAGGTACAGAGGGTGAGGTACTTCCCCTGCATGTGGAAGACCCTGTTTCAAGCCCCAGCATTGTATATAGTCCCATGTGCACTGTCAGGAGTGATACCTGAGCACAGAGTTAGGAATAAGCCCTAAGGACTACTGGTATGGTCCAGTGCCTTCCCCCATAAAAAGATAAAACCAGAAGGATAGAAACTATTGATTTGCATCAATATACGGAATAACTTTTCCATCTCCAGGGATGACCAGTCTCTTGAGGTTGTGAGTTTATTGTCCTTGGAAATATGCCCTGGATTCTAAGGTCTCCCCAATAGGAGGGCAAAGCCTGCTCCTATAGAACTCACAGCCAGGAACAAAAGATTTGCTTCCACTGCTTTTGGCTCTCAGAAGGGAGGAAGCCAGTGGAGTCTGGGGTTTAGAGGCCTATTTCCTTTATTGAATGGGTCCTATTCAGAATGATCATTCCACTTCGCCTCAAGAAAAAAGAGAGTGACCCTGTGGAGAAAAGTTCTGCCCTACTCCCCACCCCATCTCTCCCTAAACCCCCCTTTTATCTCTCTCTTCTCTCTTCAATTTTTCTTCAGCCTATATCCTTTATAGTCTCTACCTTCTTAAAATTTTAGAATTTTCCTTGAGAAGTGGGCTGTATTATTTGTTTACATCTTCTAAGAGCAGGGGGGAAAGATGATGATCCTGGACTCTTGTTCTAGGATTTTTTCTATGTGGAAATTCAGGGAGTAGAAAGTGAGATTCCTCTGCCTAGAACAGCCCTCTGGATTATGCTACCCATTTGTTCACTTACTTTCCTCACCAAACTGTGGGTCCTTGAAAGAGAAGCAATCCTAGCACTTGACCAGACATACAATAAGTTTTCAGGAAGGAGGAATGAATGAAGTCTCATCTTCTTTAGGGAGAAGTAGGATTGCTCATCCTTTCCTCTCATTCTTTCTTCTTCTCACCCAGCCATGAACCTGTATAATGTCTTCCACATCTTCTCCATTTTCTACATCACAGGGTGTCACATAGGGTGCAAAGTATAACTAGATGATTCAAGAAGTCAAAACCTTTCACCATTGCAATCAGGCCAAACCCTGACTGTGAACAGATGCAGGCATCTGTGAGTACAATGGGGAAATGGGCAGCACCCACCCATCCTTGGCCCGGCTGCCTCATTTGTGATGAATGAGTGTAACTGGATCTCTGCCTTTGTAAGATCAGAGAGGCTGGGAACAGTGGAGTACTTGACCTTGCATGGTAAGGTCCTGAGTTCAGTCCCCAGCACTACAAAAGATAAAGGAATTGCTGAGAGCAACATTGTGACCTCACCTTGGAAAAATGGAAAGCACTTTATAGATGTAAGAATGCGAGAAGAAATTCATGGCTGTGATATGGGTATAAAGTGGTCCAGAACCCACTGGACTGAGGAGAATAGTGCCTCTCTCAGGACAGGTTACCTACCTCTTTCAAGATAGGATACTTACCAATAGGTTCTGGTAGTGTCCAGATGTTTATTTGATAGAATTAGAAAAGTCCAATATGATCTAGATTTCCAGGCTGGCCCACAGAATCTTGCAGACTCATCATATAGTATTCATTTGAATATCTACTGGGTCTAGGTACTATTATCTCAACTCTGCAATGACTCATCAAGGGATAATTTTCACCTTCTTTCTGTCAGTAAAAAAACTGAAACTTTGGGCCCATGAGATAGTAGTGCAGTTAGGGAACACCCAAAATCAATCCCGCAGCACATGGTTACCTGAGGATTCCTGGGTTCAACTGTGGAGGCCCCTGTCACCATTCAGATGACCCAGGTAATCCTCAACACTGCAGGGCCCATTTGATCTAGAATTGCCAGTAGGACCCTGGGTCTCCTCAACACAGCTTGGGAGCCCCACTCCCACACCCCAAAAGAAACTAAGACTTATCGAGGTTATATTACTTGCCCAGAGTTACACTGCTAGCTTGGTAAGAGAAGTCCTAGTCAGGGCTCTCTGGTTCCTGGTTGTTGTGCCATGCTTGAACAGGGTTTTTGGAGCCAGCAAGGATGGGGTTCAGAAGAACTGCATGTCTTCCATCGAGATCATCTATGAGGCAGCTGTTTATGATCACCTGCCTTTGAGTCACCTTGAGAGGTGAAGGAGCAGCCTCTACTCCAGGCACTTTCTGGGCTTCAGAGTAAGATCACAGCTGACCTAGAAATCCCAATCTTGCCTTCAGAAATTCTGGGTGAAGTGAGCAGGATCCTTATTGTCTGAGGCACCAGGTTCTCACGATGCATCCCAAGTTGAAGCCCTCAGCTGTAGCACTGGCTCACTGGGATTAGCAAACTAATAACTCCTGGCTCTGGGCAGAGACTGAAAATTGGTGATTTTTAAAGGAATATTTCGGCATATTAACGTCAGGCACCTGTAGCCAGTCACTCAGTTAGGATGCAATAAGAAAGCTTAAAAGTCTACACCAGAATGAGCATTTTGGTATTGAGTGTGGATATATTCCTTTTCTGTCATTTCCCCCACTATTTCTACAAATTTCCTGGATACGGAACTAAGAAAATGGTAGATTTAAACTTCTGATTGGAGTAGAAAAATTAATCAGGAAATTTTCTTGAGTGAGAGGCTTAGCAGACAATGATCAAGGTGCTGTTCACCTTTGGGATTGGTTGCTATTCTGTGACCACAGTATGCTTCTGTGGTTGTCAACATCATCTTTGGGAAGATTACTTTGGTTGTGTCATTGACTTTCCATTGCAGCTCCTTTTCCCCAGGTGGTCTGTCCTCTGTTCTGGCTGCCCAGAACAGATGGATTCAAGAACATTACTGTCCGTTGTGAATTTATTAGATGCCAAGCAGGCACTGAGCTTAGCCCTTGGCTTTCATCATCTCTGCTAAGAACAGAGAAAGGTCATCATCAGGGCACCATTCCCTAACCCCACCACATACTGTCAAACCATCTGTCTTACCACCAGTCTCACCTGAGCTCTGTACCCTTCCTGGTTCCATTAACCTTAAGTGAAAAGGGCAATAGTTTCTCTCTTAGTTTTGTTCCAGTTGCACCTCTACATAACCCTAAAAGAGCGCACATCTTGTGGCATTGTGATAATGTTTATTTCTCCCATTAACTGATAGTCTTTAAATACCTGCTGGTCTCAAAGATACTGTCCTCTTTGAACCTAGAATTTCTTTAGAGCAAGAATATAAACCTAATTTTTCTTGTTCTTTATCTTCAAAATACTGTGCCTGACTCATAGTAGAACCCCATGAAATTCTTACTGAGAGAAGATCTCTGTCTAATCCTATAACAAACTTATTTCATCCCTTCCCACCCCGTACAATGAAGCAAACAGCAGTTAGCCCCAAAGACTCATTATATCAGTCATTTATTAGGACCTGTATTTATTTGTCCTTTTAGTAGATATTGAACACCCTCTGGGTAGTAGGCCCTGTGCTGGAGCCACAGAGGTGAGTGAGATGCAGATACACAGTTCATTATCCCAGTGAGGTCAGAATACTGGGAGTAGAGAGGGTGAATAAAGGTCCCATTCCTGAGAGTACTGAGATATGAAGAGGGGCTTTAGAAGGAAGTGAGATCCAGGCAAGATATCTAGCAAAGATAGCATTTGAACTGAACCTCAAGGGGAGTAGGCTTTGGACCTGAGGAAGTAAGTGGGAAACTTTCACCATGAGCAAAGGCACAGAGGTGGAAAGGTATGTTTTCAGAAACCCAAAGCTCTAATTGTCATTGATGAGGCAAGGGTAAGCCTCATTACCTGGGCATATCATTATGAATTTTTAATTTCCTTCTTCCTAACACTCCCTCTTCATGTGCCAAATATACTTCTCCTAGAATCTAGTCTTAAGGACTTTGTTTCTTTAAGGACAAGTCCTACACAGTGAGTCACATGGGGTTCTAGGTCATTCAACCCCCATCCCCAAAATCAGGGACTCAACCTGGAGACTTCCCAGGTCTTTCTAGAGAAGATGGGAATACTCAGGTGAGCTGCCTTTCTCTACTGGCTGGAGGAGGCCACAAGGCAAATTAGTCACTCACATCATTCTATCTGTTGACTCAACATCTATTTTTACAAGTGTTGCCCATAAAGGGACCTGGCATCCCTGTCACGAAAAGGGAGAGGGGGGCCTTGGGTGAGAGAAGCTGCACACCCTCCTTGGCTAGGCCTCCTGCTGGGCCCTTTCCCACACTCAAAGTTCACTTTACTACTGGAGGTTTGGTTCTCACCGCAAAAGTCCTATTTAACATAGTTTCTTTTGCATACATACATTTATACATTGCATACACACTCACCCCTCACCCCTTTTGATTTCCCAGGATTTGTGAAATGGTTATATAGATTAAATAAAACTGGCTAGAAAATACGGAGGCATATAGGTCCCTTCCTGTCCAACGTTCTCAGATGTGCTCTGAAATAACTGTTTTCATCATCTATTCTGAGCCATAACTGCCCCAGAAATAGCTTTAGCAGGAAAGTGCTTTTGTTAGACTAGCTGTAAATTATATTTCAAATGTCTGATGTTGTTTTCTTAAAAAATAAATAAATAAGTAAATGAAAGTCTAAAATTAATGATTGCTGGGGTTTGCTTTGCTTATGTGTACTGCTACAGATTTGGCTTCTTGCAGATGGAATTTCAGATCTGTTTACACTTCTGTGTTAGCTTTTTTTTGGGGGGAAGCAGTTGAGCGAGCTGAGAGGACAAATTTACAAAGTCGAACTTATTATAACGATCAGTGAGGCTTGCTTCTCTCTCCCACTCCCTTCTCCCTTCCTTCTATCTCCTGTGCACTCGTTTTATTTATTATGCATTTATCCGTCTCCAAGTTAGAAGGCAACTGGTTCTTGCAGATGTTATGACAAGGTCACACATTCAGTTTGTTTCACAGACAGATGTTCATTCAGCCCCATTTCACCAGCACTTTGTCATTCACTGAGAGCAAACCTTGTGGGAACAGATTGAACACAAAAGATGGGATATTTGGGGGAAAAAATTCTTGCAGAGAACCTGATCACTTTTCAGTGTTCAGGAAGGAGATGGAGAGGGGGAGGGTGGTAAGAAGAGAAATGTGCAGAGCAGAATTTCATGAGGGATTTTTTTTGGTTTATTCAAAAATTATTATGTGTTGGATACAGTAAATCATCTATACACCCACATCCAGGAGGTAAATCTTCAGAACTCCGTGCGTGGGTAGTTCTGCATTTAACAGCTGCCATACAGTAGCTATTTTGTTCTGCACTTAGAGACCCTTATCTATGCATTTGTTTTAAGTTATTGTCAACTCTCCTTTTGTTCCTCTATTGCTAATTCTCGTGGTTCTCATTATAACCAAAACTCTGATTACTGAGTGATTAAACAGACCCCCCTGAGTTAGGAGGATAGACGGGTGTGTCACCTTGGTTGTTGGCTCAGTCTCTCCTTGAGGATGATTGCCTGTAATGGATGCAGCTCCTCTTGCCTTTTCCTAGGTCTCATATGCCCGTCCAAGCTCTGCCTCAATCAGGGATGCTAACCTCTACGTTAGCGGCCTTCCCAAAACCATGACCCAGAAGGAACTGGAGCAGCTTTTCTCACAATATGGCCGTATCATCACCTCGAGAATCCTGGTTGATCAAGTCACAGGTTAAGTGTTTCTTTGTCCTTTTTTTCCATAGTGCTCAGTGTCACCAGCCAGTGCCCTGTGACCCTGAGGAACAGAGTGCTAACGGTTACTAAAGGGAGAGGTTGTGTGAATCGTCTGTTAATAGATTTTTGTCTTTGGAGAAAGACTTCTTTGCAGTCAACCCACTAAGTGTAAAATGGGCCATCTTGGGAGGCAGGAGATCTGCATCATGGGAACTGTTCCAGCAGCAGCTAAACTACTTGGCAAGATTGTAAAGAGAATTCAGGCATCAGGTTGAGAGTGGGACTGTGTGACCTTCACAGTCAACTCCAACCTGACCAAATAACATTTCTTTTGTAAGTGAAAAGAACCTGTATGTGTAGCTCCATTGATAGTAGTATAGAATTAAAGGGTACTTCAACTGCCTCATTCACACGTAAGGAAGAAAAGATCCAAAGTGGGGAATCTGACTTCCATCCATCTGGTGAGTTTATAGCAGCACAGGGATAGTTGTCAAGTTCTTGCACTACAATACTTTGTCCATAATGAAGAAAGGCAATAATGACCTCATTAAGAAATATAAGGCAGCTTCAGTTGCATTTTTAATGAAAAATGCTTTTACCTAGTCCCAATTTATTCCAATTTAAAATACCCTTTAAGAGCAGGTTAACATGCGTTTATCATTTGACTCACGCCAGAAGCCCTCACTGCCAGCTCTGCCCCAAACACTGCATAGAGAGATCCCAGGATTCAGGGAGAAATGATGCACTGTCCCCACCCTTACAGGATTCTAGTGTGATGAGCTCCCAGCTGCCCAGCATATCATGAGAAGAAAAGGAAGGCACACTATGCCTGCTGGGGATTGCTGGGAAGACTCCATTGAGGAGGTGATGTTTGAATAAAGTTTGGGGAGGATGCTTCTTACCTGAAAAGATGTTATCCATAGAGCTTCAAGGTAGATAGGATATATCCTTAGGACAAGAAGCAAGGAAGAATACAACCTATTCAAATGATATCAGGCAGTTTGGTGAGTGACTTGAGTCTCAATAGACCACCTGAAATCTAATTGTCAGGGGCATTAGATGCTGTATGAAGAATCTGGATGTCATCTGCAGTGGGGCATTGGAAGGGCATTTGTGGGTTTTGTCTCTCTCTTTAATTTGGAGTAGGTGCAATGAGGAACCACATACAAGGTAAAAAGTTGAAAAGGTATAGAAGATATTTTAAAGGGTGTGATATGGTCAGAGTTTGTTTTTCAAATAGACTAATTAGTTGCTAGATAGAGGACATGGAGGATCATCACTGAACTGTGGGTGATTGATTGCTACAATCCATTATAGCAACTCAAAGAGATAGAGGATGGAGTAGGGCGGTGGTTAATGGTGGGAAGGAACAGGTGTGGGAGATGGATGCCTGGTTCCATAGGTGGGAATCATCTGTCCCAAGTTCTGATGGCAGACAACACAGGAAAACGTGTTTGGATGCATGAGAGAGATTCCCAGAGTCAGGCTCAACCCTGGCCCCACCTACGGGTTGACTCCCTATAGAATGTCCATGAGGCCCAGCCCATGTCTTTCCAGAGATATATACCTGTTTGGTTTATCCGCTCTTCATAAAGTTTCTTTCTCTTACTCCAGGAGTGTCCAGAGGAGTGGGATTCATCCGCTTTGATAAGAGGATTGAGGCTGAAGAAGCCATCAAAGGGCTGAATGGCCAGAAGCCTAGCGGTGCTACGGAACCGATTACTGTGAAGTTTGCCAACAACCCCAGCCAGAAGTCCAGCCAGGCCCTCCTCTCCCAGCTCTACCAGTCTCCCAACCGGCGCTACCCTGGCCCACTGCACCACCAGGCTCAGAGGTTCAGGTAGGCATGCCTATAGGGTTCTGCTGCAAAGTATGGAGCTGGGCTAGGGCCAGGGAACTCCAGAGCCCTGAAGAATGGGCCAAGGGTAAGAATCTCCACCTCCAGGAATCACTGTGAAAAATTCCCCCTGAGCCTCAGTTTCCACTCTAACAAAACCAACTGCTTGGACCACATGTTCTCCCAAACCCCACTTCCAACTACCATGGTGACAGTGTGGTTAAACTCAGATTTTTTTGTTGGAAACAAAATTTCTGCATCTAACCAAACAAAGGGGTTGTTTCAGCCAGAGTTAAAGCACAGATAAAATGACTGTATTAAGCAGTTTTAACTTAAGCCTAAGTCAGTGTCTCCTAATAAAATCAGAGGAAAGAGAACAAGAGGCTGATGCTTACCAGCGGGAGTGGTTTGAGCTGTCTTCCTTTCTTCTGTAGCTAACTTTTGAGGTTGGTTATTCTTTTTGTGGGTTTAGAAGCCTCCCCAGCAGTGTTTGGGGCCACCAGAACTACTACACCCATGGTTTCTTGGGGCAGTAGGGGTGGGCTGGAGGGGCATGTGGTGCTTAGGATCAAACTCAGAATTCTGCACATGCCAGGCATATGCTCGACTCCTTTGAGCTAGCTCCGTAGCACTGGTTACTCCCTTTTGTGTTCACTTGACTCCAACTGTTAAGTCAGAAAACTTTAAGGACACAGGGAAGATAGTTTTGTGCAAACCTTGTTTCCTTTTGGTACCAAATCCCAGGAAATTCCTGGTGTAATGAATACTTCCCTTCTCCAAGGACACTTCTGACATGCAGATTTCTCTCCATGAAGCTAGTCCAGCCTTGAATGGCCTCTATTGTGAAAAAAAAGAGACTGTATCCTTGCCCTACCTATAATAATTCTAAATAATTATCTTCTTCCACCCATGTCCCAATTTCCATTTAATGAAAGGGTTTTTCTCCTTTTCAAATATCACATAAGAAGAAAGGAAGACCTTCTGTCAAGCTACAGTGAGGAGAAAAATCACCCTTTTTAGTGTCCTCCTGTGCCCCTGAATTTGAAATGGTTAATGATTTCAACAAGAGTCCAAGTCATCTAATTTTTATTTTGTGTGAGAGCACATGCAGTATTTATGTAAAAAGCCTTTCCAGCAGGCTTATAATGGTGGAAACTATGGTTACTACTACCCCATAGTGTGAATAGCTTGTCCCCAAGTAAAGTACTGAAAATAAGAGAGATTATAACATAATGGCTTTTTCCTGGGAAGTTCTTTCAGGTTGTAAATAGTAAAGTAATTTTTTTAATCTTAGTCCCCAGCTCCTCGTTCCCTGCAACCACCCAACCCAAATGTGTGTGGTAAGAAGATTTAGCTAATGTAGCTAGGTTACAGGGAAAGATTTATTCTAATATGGGATATGTGTGTGAGAGAGAGAGAGAGAGAAAGAGAGAGAGAGGAAAGAGTGTGAGGTGAGTGTTTGTGTGTGCTATTAATCTGGATCCAGATAGATACTTTATTCACAAGTTTAATTATAGTAAAATGTGATCAACTTAAGATGTCTCACCTTTTTAACCTTTTACCTTACACAATGTAAGGTAACATCCTGGGCCAGGGAGATAGTTTATAGGACTGGAGCTTATGTTTTGCATGCTGGAGTCTGGGTTTGAATTCCAGCACCACATGGTCCCCTTAGCAATGCCAGGAATGATCCCCAAAGTACCACCAAGTTGTTCCAGAAAACAAAAAATAAAATACATATAATTGTTCTGAGAGGTGGGGGAAATGGGATTAATTCAGACCTTGAGAGAAAAGATTAATTAAACACTGACTTTAAACTCTAACATTTACCTGAACTTGAATTACTGGTAGTTGGAGGCAGGAAAGGGGGAAACTACTGGTGGATAGACTCCTAAGCACTGGGGAAAGTTGTTGAGCTTTTCTTCTTTGAAAATGGAGCATTCTTATTAATAGTTCCATTGAGCGATCTTGCCATCTGTGAGGCATTAACCCAGAGACCCTCCTTCTCTTTGCAGGCTGGACAATTTGCTTAATATGGCCTATGGCGTAAAGAGGTAATTAAAACTCCACAGATTGCCAGATGTCCGTGTTGGCACAGACTGGGGCTAGAATTTTTTTTTAATTCACTAACTTTACTTTTTTTTAAATTCTTCTTTTTTCTTCCACCAGCATGTCAAATTCTTAATTTTAATTTTGGACCTCAGTTGGTTTTGTTTCTTTTAGGGCACACAAAGTGTGTTTGTGTGTTTCACTTTTTTCTTTCATTTGCAGGTGGGCTTCTCCTACGGTTCAGGTGCCACAGCTACCAAGCCCTTGATAATCTGGTCCTGAAAGGCTCCCCTCAGGGGGAAGGCTCCAACTCTTTGCCAACTGATTTTGCAAACTTGCAGAGCAACTGTTTTGCATTAGCAATGCCAAGATTCAGTTAAGAGGGCAGATTCCAGCAAATCAAAATTAGAACATTTTACTAATCATGGTTGACAGTCTTATGATGGTCAGTGGAAAAATTTGATTTTGTACTACCAGCCCTGGCCAAAGCATGAATAAATGCGTGGATGACCTGACTCCTGCCTGCACCTGAGTGCATTTCAGGGCATGGCCTGAGAATGAAGGGTATCTGTGTGCACCTCAACCTGGGGTTTCTTTTGTTACAGGTTTTAACAGTTATTATAAATCCTCCCTGAGTTGTATTTGTATGTATGTTTTTAACTTGCTGTTTCTTTCAATTGGAGCCCTTTTGTGGGGTTGGGAATGCAAGTAGAGTCAAGACTTTTGGGGCTCTCCGAATGCAGTTTCAAAAGTAATTCCAGACACACTCTGAAAGCTGAATCTCAGCAAGTTAAGTGCCTAGTGTCACTGTGTCCACAGATTCCCATATGTGCTTTTGATAAGCTCCACTGAGCTCCTAGGGACATGGCATCTTCATCATCCTGCTCAGTAGAGCTACGCACTTTAATTCCCCTTCCTACAGTCAAGGGAAAGAGACGTGGTCTTAAATCATGCATGTCTTACTCCCAGTTCGAGGCAGTTCTTTCACCACTTTGCCATGCCTGGTAAGTACTCCAGCTCTGGAAACTGGCACACAGTGGAGGAAGTAACTGGACTACGGACTTCACTCTGCGAGCTCCAGACCCTGGAAGCTCACCCCGGTCCCCCTGTGGAGATAACTGAACTATCTCCACCTGTCTAAAACCCTGATTACCTGTTTCCAATTACTTTTAATTATCTTTCCCAGCTCTGTCTCATACCTTTGCTCCTCTTTGACTTTGGTGAGGTTCAGCCAAATAGATCTTAATATGTGTGAGGTCAGAGAGACAGCTGCAACATGTGGCTGCCACTTTGTCTAGTTCCCGTTACAAGTTGACCCAAGCAACTCCTTTCCTGTTAAGCCTAGATCTGGATCCAATACCAACGTGCCCTAGGTAGCCTTTACTAGCGAGAGTTTGACACTCTGCTGGCCCTGAATATGATTCTCTGCCTATAAACAAACTGAAAGGGGTTAAATTATGAAGGCAAATGAGGTTGAGAAGACAGACATCAGAAATGATGCAAATAACAATTAGACAGGGATTTGCCCTTCTAGAAACCCATGCCATGTTGGTTTGGGCTTTATTTTGGTTTTGTTGTTAAGCAATAAGGAAGACTTAACTCAGCAATACCAAAAGTAATATCTCTGGACTTATATTTCACCTATTTATTTGATTATCTATTTAGCTAAAAAAACTATTCTTTCATCGGACTTTCAAATTTCCAGAAATAGTTACAGATTTTTAAGACAATCCTAGATCATACTGTACTCCAGTTTTTGCTTCCTCTCTCCTTAGCCTACCTTCAGTAAATAAATAAATAAAACATTAAAAAGTGAAAAATGTTAAGTATATGTGGTCTTTATACGTTCAATATGAAACAAATTGTTAACAAATACTGTTCTGCTGTAAGTGCTGGTAACCCAGTTTTATTATCTGGTACATTCATCATGAATTGAATTTGAATATATTTTACTAGATAGTGCATAGAATCTGAAGGATTGTTTTGCTTTTCAAGATTACATGGAAACTGAGGCTTTAGAAAACTAATACAAAGGTAGTTATATTTAAGCAAATAACAGTTTTCTGCTTTTCTAATGTGCAATAATTTAAAAATATATAAATGCACAAACCACTTGAAATCTCATTCCTGTGACACTTAGAAATGAATTCCAGATAACATAGTATCAAGGAGTGAAACACAGTTTTTTTATTGAATCACTGTGAATTCCAAAGTTACAAAGATATTTATAATTGAGTTTCAGGCTTACAATTCAAATACTGATCTCTTTACCAGTGTCCACTACTTTCCACCAGTGTCCCTAATTCCTTTCTGGACCCCAGCCTGCCTCTGTGGGTGGCACTTTTCTTCTCCACCACTGACCTATTATTATTGTGCGTGGGTTTTGGAACCCTTGAATAAATGCTGAACAATATATGAATCACCTCTGATTGATGACAAGAATGTATGTTCAGTCTCATATATCCGCATCCTCAGTAATATTGAGATCATGAAGACCATAAGCTAAGGGACTGCAAAGAAGGTAGACTTGAGCACTTCTAAGACCATCTCCCAATCTGCCTTATAGAGATAAAATTTCCCAAGTATTGGTATCTACCAATGTTATTCACTTAATAGTCAATAAACATTTACTGAATATTTTCTACGTGTCACTATGTTGTGAGATTCCCATATGTGCTCCACTGAATAAATAATGGAAAGAGTGAATAGAGAAATAATAGCCCTTCCTTAATGAACTTGCTGTCTTTTGTGGAGAGAGTATTAGGGTCAAGGTGGGATACCCTATGAACATAGCTGTGCTAGAACTATATGATAAAGTACTGCTCTAGGAGTCCTTTTTGGTTCTTTTTCTTAGCCCTTCTCTTGGCGTATATGTGTTGTGTAGCCAGTTGAGCTAATCCTATCAGAAGAAATGCCAGAGACATTAGTTTTTGCATTTTGGTTTTTAAACCCTGAAGACTCTCCTGCAAACACTCACTCAGCCCTCTGCCCCATGTCTGTGTCTGTGCATCTGTGTGTCATCCATGGTCAGACTGATGTCTGGACCAGTCCCCCCTTCTGCTTGTCCCCCTAGGTTCTCCCCAATCACCATTGATGGCATGACAAGCCTTGTCGGAATGAACATCCCTGGTCACACAGGAACAGGCTGGTGCATCTTTGTCTACAATCTGTCCCCTGATTCTGACGAGAGTGTCCTCTGGCAGCTCTTCGGCCCCTTTGGTGCAGTGAACAACGTCAAGGTCATCCGTGACTTCAACACCAACAAGTGCAAGGGATTTGGTTTTGTCACCATGACCAACTATGATGAGGCGGCCATGGCCATCGCCAGCCTCAACGGGTACCGCCTGGGAGACCGAGTGTTGCAAGTTTCCTTTAAAACCAACAAAGCCCACAAGTCCTGAATTTCCCATCCTTACTTATTAAATATATATATAAATATATATGAACAAAACACACACATACACACAAACAAACACACACACACACACAAAAGAGAGAGAAACAAACTTTTCAAGGCTTATATTCAACCATGGACTTTATAAGCCAGTGTTGCCTAAGTATTAAAACATTGGATTATCCTGAAGTGTACCAGGAAAGGATTTTATAATGCTTAGAAAAAAAGAAAAAAATACAAAAAAATACCTTTGATGCATTGAATGTTCTTTCATAGCTGTCGTTGTTGAATATAATATACATAGATAGCGATGTGCAGGGATTTTTACCCAGCCAGCTAACTTTACTACCTTCCTTGAAGGTGGGTCTTTTTAAGATGACCATTCGCTCATTTGAAGAAGAAAAACAAAAAATAAAAAAAAATTAAAAAAAAACAATTTTTACAACGTAATGGGATTCAAAGAAAGAAAAAAAGATTTTTCTTTTTTGTCAAAATGTTGATCCAATCAGATTGGTAAAAAACAAAAAAATGAAAAAAAAAACAAAAACCCACACAAATTAAAGAGGAATAATAAAAATTGCAAAAATGAAAAAAAACTTTTGCAAATTTTTTTATTTTTCCTTTTTTCTTTTATATCATGTGACTAAAAAGTCTTCTGTTAGGGGATGGGGGCCAGGGGGATACCTGATGACATTAACAATTTAATAACATTAACATTGTTGCCAAAGAGGTGGTCTCTTTGCTGAAAATGGGTTTCAAGAAAAATCTATTTTTATAAAATATAAAGAATTTTTACAAGAGAATCTGGATTTGAGAAAAAAATATTTTGACTGGCTAATTTAGGGGAAATTGACAACTTTGTCGCGTTCATACTGCACTGGTAACTTTTTAGAGATCAAGATGTGTGTTTTAAACTGGATTCGTAGACTGTTTTTTGAAGGATGGGCTATAAACAGATGATCTTCATATCTTTTCATAGCATGTAATAATAATAAAAAACCAATTATTAATTACTAGGGGAAAGGAGTGTTCGTTCTACCCAGGGTACCACAGTTCCCCACAGTCAAAACCCAAAAGCAAGGAGATGAGTTGAAAGACAGTTTTTCTTTAAGTCATCAGTATGGGATGTCAGCAGAACAAAAATTAAAAAGATTAATTTTCCTTTTGATCTAAAACTTCCTTAGTTTGAGCAGTAGGTGCTATGAAATTATTTACATATCTTAGTATCATAGTTAAATGTAATGTGTTTAGGAGAGGAAAACAAAAGATACATTTGCTTTAAATTCATTAAGGAATTTTCAAAATCACTTTGTAGCCCATGCTGATAGAATTGGGCTCTGTTGGTACATTTGAAACACTGTTTATGTTGCTTGAAACACTTATTTATTTAATTGCAGATGTGATGATGCCTATGGCCGAGATCAAATATAGCTAGATTGGCTAGACTACTTATTTGTTTACTTAAACTATGGGAAGAAGCATATTATTGTGTCATTATGTTGTGTGTGTATGTGTATATACAATATAAATATATATATATAAAGTTATTTTTTCTTTGGGTTAATTTATTATAAGTTGTAACTCTTGGCTAGTTTTGTTTGTATATGTCTTAAAATGTTTTCTTATGATATTTAAGTGACAGTTAAAGAGGTATCAAGGTAACTTGTGTAGAACTATTGTTTGATATATTGTCATGTTTGTTGTGAATATTTTTTCTTACTGCACAGTAGAAAAATAAAACAACTGGGTCATATTTTAATGTAATTCAGATTGGGGAAAAATACAGAGCTAAGGGAACAAAATGACTGAGGGAGCATTCTCCCACGTCCAGTGCACTGATCATTTTAGTACGTTTGTGCTTTGTATGGTTATATATTTAAAACAAAAAAACAAAAAAATACAAGGGTTCACGCTCTTCCCTGGGTAATAGAAACAGTTACTCGCTATGCATAATCTAGTTGATAGTTAAATTTGCTATTGCTTTTCTTGTCTTGTTACATAAAATCTTTTCAATACAAGTTTAGTCTTAATGGTAATAAAACGTTATGGTTATTTATAACTTGTGCTTATTTTGTGCATTTTTTTCCCATGCTGAACCCACTAAGTGCATGTAGACAGAACTGTTGTTTTCACACTGAAGAAACAAACTCTGTAGTAGTAGTCGTAGTGGTAGACAGCGAAAACCAAGGCTGCATCATAGACTCCTCCTTTAAATTTTTTTTCTGTTTTTTTTTCCTCTTTTCGGTTTTGAAAAAAAAAAAACCAGATTTCAGTTCAGAGAACACTCGTTCAACATTCAGGGAAACCTTCTTACATCACCTGCTATGAATGAACGTAGTTTGCTGGCAAAGTTTTGATGCATTTGCTAAGCATTAGTGGGAAAGGCATGCCAAAATTTCTTCTCTATAATGTGTTCACTCTTGGGGGAAAAAAAAAGGAAAAAAAATCTTAGGACCAGGCAGTTGTATACTTTAGTTTTAATGAATGACTTCATGTTAATCTTGCTAGTTTAGATGATTTCTGAGGGAAAGTATTGTAAATGTTTTTTTTTCATACTCTGTTGTGTTTGAATTATTTGTACTTTATCTGTCCAGACAATAAATGAAAGTGTGTAGAATGGATTTCAGCTTTCCCGATTTTTGAATGTGTTCATTCAAACTTTTTTTCCTGTAGCATCTTGAAATTTCCCCCACTATTTTTACCATTAAACCAACAAATGAAAAAGAGTAAAGTTCTGTTTTGCAACTTAGCCCTTTCCCTCAAAGTCAATTCAGTCCTCAAAAGTCATTGCCCTAGTTCCATGCTCCTAAAAGTTCAGCCTTCACCGAGCAGTGTCAGCATCATCTGGGAGCTTGTTGAAATGCAGACTCTTCTAAACACAAATCTATATTTAACTCACACCCAGGTGAGTCACTGGCTCTGGAACATGTGAGGTACACTGCCCTGGTTGGTCACAGGCCGGCACATTTTGCATTTTGTTTGGCATCCTGCTACATTTGTGTCTGTTACTCACTTATAAGCAGATATCTGTGACTTGTTCAGAGGGAAGGAAGTCACCATTTGCAGAGCATCTAAGATGTGTCAGGCAGGCTGTGTGGTGTCCTCTGTATTCTCTCACTTTGTCCTCCGGCAATCTGGGAGGAGGAGATAGTACTATCCTCATTTCACAGATGACATGACTGAGGCTCAGTGACATTTAGTCACTTGAAGCCGCTAGCAAGATTTCACTAGGGATTTGAATCTGCTTCTGATTCTGCTGTACAGCATTCAGTATTGAGATTATAGAACCTGAGCAATATTAAGGATACAGACTATTTGTGTTGCAAGTGACAGCTAAATGAGAAAGGTCACCTTTTTATTCTAACACACACTTTGGCTTACAAGTGGCAAATATTTGACTTTCCCACTTTTGACTAGAAACCTTAAGTATAAAATGGGGAAGCAGAGGGCCTACGGGATAATACCTGAGATATAAATTATTATTAAAATATGCCCTGAACTTTACAGATGAGCTTTATAGTGATTCCTTCATAGGATCATTCATTGACGAACTACTCTTGCATTTTCATTTTCTTACTAATTGAAAATGTATAATACCCCATAAGACATCACATGAAGAAGAAATGACACTTGAAGAAGTGCCCCCTCTGAACTAGTTCAAGCAATAGTGAGATCCTCTACCATTTCTCATTAACCCTTTATTATTATCTTAAAATACCACAGTGGTTAGATAATTAAATCTAGGGCAAAGAATGGGATTTAATTAACCAAGCTAAACTCCTGGGCCTGAACTTCACATACTGAATCTTAAAGTCCTTCTTTTACTTTATTTTAGAGACAAACTTCTAATTTGTCTTTAAAGGCAAATTTCAATTCAAACTAAAAGTTTTCCCCTGGAATAGTTTCACAAACATGTATATGACCCATTGCTGCCAAACGTCTCTGATTACCAGTTACCAGCCTTCTCCTTAAAGGTGTCATTTTAATACACTGTATACAAATGGGTACGTTATTTTCAAATATTGGATGATGGTGAAATCCCTCCAGTTCATATAGCTCATTCCCCATCATCCAGCAGATTTATCCAATGGCTACTTCAGAAATAGTTATAGGTATTTAAATTGGTCTTTTAAATATCCAGAGAAGGATATTCTTTGTACACTCGATAGACAACCCTTCCCAATCTGAGCACTCCATATCTTCCTAACAGCTAATAGAAAATTCATGTTGCTGGAAATGTTACCTTACACCTCCAGGAAAACATATAGTTTCTGTAGTTGTTTGTGGAAAATGTCTAACAAATCACAAGAATGCGAACATTATTAAATTTCCTTTAGGTCCTGGGTATTTTATGTTTTGTTTGGATGAAAAACCTCATGCCATAGAAAGCTGGTGGCATTTACTTACTGTTACTTCTGTAAAAGTTATGAGAAGAGAGTGCAAAAAACACCTGCTTGTGTTCATAATCATCCCATATCATCACAACCTACACCATAGCTACAAAACTATTATCAAGGTCACACAGACCAACTGGTGGTTACCCAGAATTTTTTCAAATTAGGTCCTATTTTAATTCTCTAGTCAAAATCAAGCATTAGTTTCTCACTTGTAAATATCATCTTTAAATCTAATGAACAACATTTAAAAGTACATGTGAATATCACCGTTTTCTGGGGTCCATACGCATACCTTAATCTTGTCAAAATTCTGCACATAACCTATACCTTTTGCCAGAGAAGATTCTATAAACTCCTAGTTCTAAGCATTGTTTTGCCCTCATTTCCTACAGACATTATGCATTTGTTCCTTAATGGTCATGCACTTGCAGACATATAGCAAGTACAATTCTATAGAAAATGAGATTTGTTTGCTTTCACCTGCAAGTATGGAAATCATACCTGACAAGATAGCATTAATGGCAAGACTATGTTTTCTAAATGGAAGAGTCATTAAAATCTTAATTTGAGACCATTCTGATGGGTCCTTTCCACAGCCTTTGTAAGAGTTCCTGGAACACAGCTATATAATCTCTTTACACCCTTTACTGCCTTTGTTCTATCTGGGAAAGAAAATAATAAAATGAAATTACATTTTATTTCCATGAGCTAAAATCAAGTTTTAATATTGTCCAAAAATGATTTGTCCCATTCCTTTATCTTATTAGCTCTTTTGGCATATTAGGTAATAAGATAATTTCTCATGGTACAGTATTTATGTAAGAATCATATTTCTCCCTGTGCAGATCACTTACAGAAGTGTCTGTTAACAGGAGAGAATGATGCATAATCGGCACTTAAGATTAAAATAGACCTGAGAACATAAAAGTGTTCTTTCAATTAAAGAAATAGCATTTCTCCAGTCTCTTTTTGTTGCTCCTGCAGCATGATGAAAACTGGTTTAAAATCACCGAACCCCATGTTAATTATCAAAAGCCTGTCCTATGCAAGTCCAACTTCATCTGCGAGTGGTTCAAATGCAAAATGAACTAACATACCACTCCAGGATGCCAGATAATTATTTTAAACAACTTCCAGCAAAGTCCTTGAGGTTTAAGAAATAGTTTTTAGAAAGAAAATTAACATTTATTAACTTTTAAAAATATATCAGTCCCTAAACATGCATTTAGCTCTACCAACTCAACAAGGGGTATTATCCTCACCCCTTTACAAAATGAAAAGGTCTCCAGGTATCCTGTGCAAGTAGAAGGCAAAAATAGAACTCACACAGGTCTGCCTAAACCCAAAGCCTCTAGTTATACTCACCTGGCTATGCACCAACTCTGTTATAATTAGAATCTAACCAATTACCAAGTGGTCCTTATTTTTTCAACTAAATATGGATATTAACCCTATTGTATAAGGAACAAAGGAAAATTCACTAATACACTGTGCCCCACCAAATCATTACTGGAAAATAAGACCCAGTAACACTGCTTTACAAGCAACTTGACATTAAAAAAAAAAAAACTTAAAAATCATCACTCTTAAACAGCAAACAGAGTTTATTGACATCTATTTTAATGACCAAAAACCCACTGAGGTAAAAAGAGGTATTGGACCAAAAGGCAAGACTATGTAGAGCCAACTTAGTATCCTGAAACTGGATGTATGAGTCTCCTAAGAGACGAACAAAACCAATGTCACCTTGGTGAATTCCTTCACTCTCTGGATTGTCCCCAAATACTCAGAACAATTAAGGAAATGAAACATAATATATATGTTGTCAAGATCAAGTACAATTTACAATAGCAAAGGTACTTGCCTAGCTAAGTAGGAAAAAAAATGCCCTGAAACTGAGGCATTATAACAGGGATATGAAGAATGATAAAATTGTGGTTCATCCTTGGCAGAGGGGAAATGACATGTGCAAAGGGCCAGAGGTAGAAAGGAATGAGGCTCAAAGGTGAAAGTCAATCAATAGTGAGATGGGAAAAGAGCTGGATAAGAGTGGTAGCAGGAACCTGATTACCAAGAATCCTAAAGACCACAGAAAGACTTTGATCTTTGCCTAAAGGATGGGGGGAAGAACCTACAGTCCAACCTATAGATAACCTCCCAACTTCAGTTTTACTCAGCAAAAAAATAAGGGTTTTCAAGTACCCACCATATATGTTACTGAGAGGATCAAATGCAGTAATAGTATTGTGTTTAAAACACAACCTGGAAGATAGCATTAACTATATAAACGTATGTTGTCATCATCAACAGTATGATCATTCATCTGATTCTTAGATGTGTCTCGAAATTTAGCGTAGATACATAGATACAGCCTGGATACATGGATACAGTCTCATCTGGAGTTCCTTTCCAGACCAGATTATGTACTACTCATCGAGGTAATTTGCTGCTTACATCTCTGACTTTTCCCCTAAACTATAGACTTGTCAAGTAAGAAACAGTGCCCTATTTATCAGTACAAAGCTGAGCATGAAAAAAAAAATGTAGGAAAGGCCCTCAGTTATGGTGGATAATAAAGCACCTCCCCCAAAATGCCAAATCCTAATCCCCAGAACAGAATGGCTGCCTCACATGGTAAAGGGGACTGTGCAACTGTGCTTCAGATAAGGCTCTTGAGAGAGGGAGATTGTCCTGAATTGTCCAGGCAAGCCCAATGTGAGCCAAAATCCTTCTCAGAACAAGAGAATAGTTTAGTAGAAGATAAGATGATGAAAGCAAATGGTTGGAGTTGGTAGGAGAAAGGGCTCACAAGCCAAGGAATGCTAGTGCCTCTAGAAGATGAAAACACTAAAGAAATGAACCCTTCTCTGAACCCTCCATAAATAACAGAGGCCTGACAACACCTTGATTTCAGATTTCTGAGACCTAAAATGAGAGCAAATTTTAAGTCACTAAATTCATGGGAATTTGTTACGGAAACAAAAGGGAATAAACATTCTGTCAATGATGAAGCAGGGAGGGGTTACAGAGAAGATGGTTGTGGGAAGAAACTAACACTCCTCCAGGTCTTCCGCAATGCTCCTGGTCAGTGAGAGCAGAGGTGGTATTCATGGTAGGCCTTCTACACAGTCTCTATGTACCATCACAAGACTGAACACTCTGGAAGCAAAATGGCACTACTGTATTCACTTCATCCCGAGGCTCTCAGGATGACGAATGGAAACGGAGAATCAGTGGGCTTAAAGACACCAATGGACTGTTTTTCTGAGCTCCTGAGATTGAAGTATAAAACAGTGTAAGAGAAACATCATTGGCCCAGAGAATCTGGGTTCAAGTCCCAACTCTGCCACCAATTTCCTTTTTCATTGTGAGCAAGTTATATACCCTACACAAGCTCCTTTGCTTCTCTCTCACATCCCAATCAATGCTGGGAAACCCAAGAGCATTCCTCAAGTTCCGCTTCCCTCAACATTCCAATGTTATAGGAAGAAATAGTTAGGCCATAGAGTTATTGGGTCCCCATTGTGACTTAGTGAAATCCTTTTCTGTATTAGCAGTGGAAAGAGGAGGAGGTAAGATCAAAGCAGGCTAAAATGGGCTCTATACTGTGCCCACATGTAGTGCTACTTATCTTTTATTCCATTTGTTAATTTCCTGTGCCAAACTCTCCCACCATGCACAGTACTATTTTCTCTAGGACCCTCTTATCCTCGTTGCAGCATGGTTTCCAATGCCCCCCATCCCAAGAATTTTTTTTAAATAAATTTATTTATTTTTAATTAATGAATCACCATGAGGGTACAGTTACGGATTTATACACATCTGTGCTTATGCTTCCCCCATACAAAGTTCGGGAACCCATCCCTTCTCCAGTGCCCATACTCCACCACCAGTAAACCCAGCATCCCTCCCATCCTCCCCAATCCCATCTCCCCCCACCCCACCCTGTCACTGTGGCAGGGCATTCCCTTCTGTTCTCTCCCTCTAATTAGCTATTGTGGTTTGCAATAAAGGTGTTGAGTGGCCACTGTGCTCAGTCTCTAGCCCTCATTCAGCCCGCAACTCCCTTCTCCCACATGGCCTTCGACTACATATATGCACCTAATGAGCGACCAGCTAAATATCCCAAGAATTTTTTAAAAGAATTTATTTATTTTTTAATTAGTGAGTCACAGTGAGGGTACAGTTACAGATCCACACATTTTCGTGCTTGTTTTTCCCTCATGCAATGTTCGAGAGCCCATCCCTCCACCAGTGTCCATTTTCCACCACTTATGAACCCAGTATCTCTCCCACCCCCCATCCCACCCCCCCACCCCACTCCGCCTCTGTGGCAGAGCATTCCAATTTGTTCTCTCTCTCTCTCTCTCTCTCTCTCTCTCTCTCTCTCTCTCTCTCTCTCTCTCTCTCTCTCTCTCTCTCTCTCTCTCTCTCTCTCTCTCTCTCTCTCTCTCTTTCCTTTTGGATGTTGTGGTTTGCAATTGAGTGGCCATAATGTTTAGTCTCTAGTCTACTTTCAGTGTGCATCTCCCTCCCCGCTTGGGATTTCCAATCACATTTTACTTGGTGTTCCCTTCTCTATCTGCCATCCCAAGAATTTTAATGCCCATGACTTACATATGTAGCTGAACCTCAAATATAATCCAACTCTTCTGAAGGAGCCCATGTGAAGTCAAGGATTTGGTTTAGGTACTGGAAGGGCTTGGAATATATGTACAACCCTGAGCCACGAGTTATAGAATGAATGATCAAATATATAGACCTCAGTTTCCCCACTTGTAAATGGAGAATCAGGAGTGCCTGATCTTTGCTTTACCTGTCTGATACCAGGAGGAACCCTTGGGAAATGCTTAAGGCACCAGAATACATTGCAATCAGCCTAAGAGTCAGGGGAGGAGGAGAAATGAGGGGGAGAGGAAGTTTTCAATCAGGTGCTGAGCTTTCACTGCCAAAAAATTTCCCACAAACAAACCCACCCCAGCAAAGGAAGCTACTGTCGGCTGGCACACAGCAAAAAAGAAGGCGGGCATGCGGCCTCATTAATCCGGCAACTGTGGGATCAGTTGCAGATACCCCCAGCCCACCCACTTCTCACCATCTGCTGCTGCTGCTGCTGAGCTGAAGACGTGTTGCTGGGTGGGAGTCCAGCCTGAAGCCTGCAGAAGGGCCTGCACCTGGACTACAGGACAGCCCTGGCCACAGAGACCCTCATATTCTAGTCTCCAGGCTCATGCCCCAACTATCTCCCCACCCCCATCTCCAGCCTTTCTACTCCACACCTTCCACAAAGCTGTATTTTGAAAGAATAGGGTGAAGCTTCACTGTCCTGAGCCCACAGTGAGCAAAGGAGTAACCCATATTGACTGAGAACCTACTGTGTGCCAGATATATGCCTTCTCTCCCCCTTAAGCCACAGGAATCTCCAGGAAGATTCAATATGCACGCTGATGGTCCTTCCAATATCTTGACTTCTGAGTTCCTCAGCCTCTACTTTCTTTCCACCTCCTCTCTCCATCCTTCCTCATACCTTTGACCCTAATAACTTTATTTTTATTTCAAGCTTCACTTTATCCATGTCTTATTCCTTTCACTCCTTTTAGCACACTCATTCAAAATAACTCTTCAGCCCCTCTGGAACCTTCAATTTACCTTTTATTATCTCTTCTTCTTGACAGCCCCCACAAGTCTTTGCTGCCCTATATATACAGTATGAATCCCATGGTCAAACATAGAAATCTAGGCTTGCAAGCACATTCGTTTTTCTTGCCTCATTTCTCACCCTCATTTCATTATATTACTTTAGCTTTGCTAAAGTGCTCTATCTATACTGCATCTGGACACAACAAGAGGGAAAAATACATATTAAAGCTGCCAAAGTTCCCTTACTTAAAAGTGAACGTTGACCACATAGGAGCCCTAAAACTTCCTAGAACTGTACTTCTCTAGTTCATTTACATTTCCTCTCTTCTAAATGGCAGTTCCTTCCTTTCTCCTCTTTCGTCAAGCCTCTAGTACCTTCTTGTCCCTTCACTCTAAAGTGAAGACTCTGCTTCCTAGTCCTATGTTTCTGACCATCTCTTAGTTTATCTTTTTGACCTCTAAATTTTTCTTAGACCTTTCCTCTAACTGCATTTGCTCCCCAGGGTCATTATCCAGAGTTTTAAATAGAATTAATGCTTGGATGACTCCCCTTGAACTCTGGAGACATGTGTACTATTGCCAAGTTGACATATCCACCTGATTCTCTTCGAAGTTAACACACACACACAAAAAAAATCACTTCTCCCCTCCCACCTACCCAATTTGTTCTTCTCCCCTATGACAGCAAATGACAGCACTATCCTTTCAGCCATTCAAGTCAAACCCCTTTGAATGGCATTTGACTCCACTTTTTTCCAGTTGTGCCCTAAAAATTCTCACCATCATGGAGATTTGTATATTTTATTCACTATCATAACCTCAGCTCCCCAAAGAATATCCCTTAGTAGGTAGCTCAGTAAATATTTGCTGAATAAATAAATTAATAGAACTGAATGATTTAGATACTAAATCATTTGCCCATCTGTTCATTCAATAAATAAAATAATGGCATATTGTGATAAGGGCTGGGAACGAAGGTGCTATTTAAAAAATAACAAAAGGGTTCTTAGAATCTTTTCTCTGATAAAATGACTTTGAAGCAAGACCTGAGAATAAGGAGTCATTGTGAAAGAACCAAGCAAAGAATGTCAGTGCAGAGTCCTAGAGGAAGCTAAGAGGGTCTAGAAAGCAGCAGATGGCCAATGGGCCAGAGGACAGCAGGGCTGAAAGGATCAGATCACACTGCAGGCTTTTTGTAGACCCTAGAAAGGAGTATGGGTTTGACTCCAAGGTCACAGACATCATTTGTCTTGTCTGCTTTCTAAATAGAAGGAAGCAATGTGAAGATCTAAGGATGGTGAACCAGAAGAAGCTCAGTAGCTCAGTGGCTCCCTTACAGACAGGAAGCCAAAGGTTTGATTCTAGAACCATTCACATGCAAGTGCAACCCCAAACTCTGCCAAGTGGGATCCCAGCACCACAACCAAGGGTGAGACAGTCGGGAAGCACTGCAGCTAACACAGTGAGAACAACACAAATGTGAGTGAACCTCAGTCATTGCAGCAGAAACAACAAAAGGAGGGGGAGGGAGGGGAAAAAATTTTATTTAAATAACCTGAGGACTGGGATCCCTCTTTTGTCAGACTTACATTGCAGGATCTCCAGCCAGTCTCTCTTTGCCCTTGAACTCCAAGTCTATACACTAGAGATCATTTCCCACCTCCTCACTTAGTACCTTCATCTTCAGATGCCAGTAAAATAAACCACTGACCTTCAGAGGCCATTGTTAGAGCATAAAGGACATCTTAGCCAGATATTAAAGACACAGACAAAACAAAAGAAGCATTCAAAGCTGGTTTGCATTCAAGGAGGTTAAAAGCCTCTTAACAGCAGCAAGCACTATTTCACTTCAGGGCAGGTTAAAAGGCATTTCTGAACCATGCCTTAGGGTCAGAGAGTCCAGACAAGTTCCGGTTATCTGACAAAGAAGTTTGAGATGTTCCCGGCTAACAGGAAGGTACCTGAACCAGGATTCTGTCTGGCTAAGGCCACAATGTCAGGGCTCAGTTTACCTCTCCTCTCCTCCCTCCCCTCACACACACTCTGCCTTGACCATGAGCCTCACCTTTCCTTTTCTTTCTGCTAATATTTGCTGAAACTTTTCCTGTGTTTGGAGAGAGTTAGATATTAACAAACTGAAACTGTGGCCACTACAGTCTAGTGAAGAATTACGGAAGAGGACAGCTGAGTCCAATGTGGAACGCCAGACTGGAATTCTAGGTCGGCACCAGATAGCAACAATATCTCCATATTGAGACAGTTGCCTGGGGTTGTTCAAGAGAAAATTGAGCAGTTTGGGGAAAAGAACCGGATTTCACATGCTGGTGAAGTATGGCCAAGCCTGGTCCTGGAACAGCATCTGGAAGCTCAGAGCAGACATAAAAATTATTGCATTTTCTGTAAGACCAGGAGCATGATTACATCCTCCACAATCCTCCATACTCCTCTTTGCAAGTGGATCTTTTTCCCATCTATAGTGAAGAGTCTGAGATCCAAAGGCATTAAGTTGTGAAACTGGCTAGCTCCTCAGTGTAGATCCTTGAGTGTGTGGAATTAACATGCAAACTCCCGATGCTTATGACATTATGGTCTCTTCATTGTACTATTTAAGTAGACATTGGTCCCTCCCCAATGTTTGGGCCTTTCTTTTGTTCACCCAAGTATGAAAAGCACAATGTCATGTCGCTCACTCTATCCCACACTGCTCTAGGAGCCCTGTATCTGTTGTCCCTAGGGCTCTGCAGCCTGTGTCTCAAGCCCCTTAGTCCTGCTGCTCTTGTCTCTGATTTCCCTTTGTTCTCAGGTCACATGTGTGAGAATTGCCTCTTTCCTGCCATCTTCCCTCAACACCGGAGTCACAGAGAAAGTCAACCCCTTCCTATGCCATCTTTTATATGTTTGCTATCTCTACCCCTTAACCACTATCTATCTGACTGCGTCTCCCTCATGTTGGCAAGATTTCACATGAACAATTGTCTTTACTAGATTACCTGGTGTCCTTCCTGGACCCTCCACCTTGGCAACAGTGTGACTTTCCCAGTACTCATGTCTCATTTGTGGGGAAGTGGGTACTCTAGCTCAGACTCTCTGATTCCAGAGTTTATACATGTCACCCACTAAATCTCACTGCGTCACACAGGCATGTTAGCCTCTTTCCTTCTCTTTCCAAGGTAGAGCCTAAAATGTAGGGTTTTAACAAGTTGTGCAAGTGCTTTTCGTTGTATACTCCACTTTAAAGATCAATGGATAAAAGTATCTGTGAGTTATTGTAATCACATCCCCACTTAGTAGCTTAACATCCAGTCTATTTCTCATTTACTCAAAGTCTTCATTGGTGGGTAGAAATCTTTCTACCCAAATTTCTGATGTGTAGAAACTTTTTATTCAAGCAGAACTGAACTCAAGTTCCTTAGAGCTTGTAGCACTACAATTCACTGAAAGACCTAGATTCCTCTAATTTTGGATTTTTTAGATGGTGATAATTCTAACTCTATTATACTTCTTACCCCTTGTTTTCTAGAATTGGTGAGTTAAGGTTAAAATCCAAGTTGCATGCTTAAGTGTATAGTTATTGGAATATCTTTGATATTCTGAAGATTCAGTGAAACATCCTGTACCTTCACCTGTCATTGCATTAAGACCCATTACCTGATATTTCTTTTTTTTTTAATTCTTTTATTAATTCACCATGTGGAAAGTTACAAAGCATTCAGGTTAAAGTCTCAGTTATACAATGCTCAAACACCCATCCCTTCACCAATGCATATATTCCACCACCAAGAATCACGATATACCTCCCCCCTTCCCCCCACCTCCCCAGCCCCCCACCCCGCATGTATAACTGGTAAATTTCACTTTACTTTCACTTTACTTTGATTACATTCAATATTTAAGCAAAAAATTTCACTATTATTGATTTGGAGTTTCCTGATATTTCTGTTGTGTCACATTCTCCTTCTGATGAAAGAGAACTGATTGAGGGTCAGGACAGAGCCAGAGACAATCCACTAAGTGAATGAGGAAAGGACTGTGCCAACATGGGGATGCATGTCCACTGACCCCCAGGTTGTAAACTCTTCTTGGTACTATCAGTACTATAAGTCCTTCACATTTTTTTCCATCCTACAAAATGTCTACTTCTCTTACAGTGGTCCTGATTTGGTTTCTAAAATAGTCTGTTGAAGGGGCCAGAGTACAGTTGATAGGGCACTTGACTTGTACAGCTTACCTGTGTTTGATCCTTTATGGAAGCCTAATCTCACAAGGAGAGAGCCCTGAGCACAGAGCAAGGAGATAATCCTGAGCACCACTGAGTATGGCTCAAAAACCAAATAAATAAATAAAAACATAAAATATAGTCTACTGAAGAAAAAAATTCCTTTAAACTAAGATTCCTAATGACACTATAGCAAAAGAAATAAACAAGACTATTTTCTAGCTCAATTTTAAGGAAACAATTATTGCCAACATCACCATCTGGTGAATGAATACCTTCCATTGTCAGGCACAGTGCTAGGCCCTAGCATAGCATAGAGTGTCTTTTAATAAGTAGAAAGTTCTCCTTGGTAATTCTCACAGCACAAATATCTGCAAGAAATAGATGGAAATTACTAGCTGCTATCAATATTACTGTGTCTAAAACTACCGTTTTCCCCTGCATTAGAACAATCTGAACATTGTTAAGCAAAGACATCTAAGCAATTTTAAAATTATTTGAGTCATGACAGAGAGACTCACAACTGAAATATTTACCTTTCAATTTCAGGTGAGGATGTTCCCAGAGATGGAAGATGTGACAAGTTCCCTGCAATGTGTGAGCATCAGAGAAAAGTTCCCCTGACAAGTCACGTGCAGAGATGGGAAGTGCTGATTAAGGAGAGGATTAATTTTATCTTTTAAGCATTTCAGCTGGGAAATACTTTGAGATTTGTAGAAAGGAGGGCTAAAATCATTCTTTGAGTTTTCCTGCTTGGTTCCTTTGCCTTGTGCATGGAAAAAGTGAGTACTGGAGATCAGAAGTGCATCCCTAGAGATCAGTGCATCCCTTCTTCTTCACTCCAAACCCATCCTCCATAGTAGAGTTTACTCAGTAAATGAATGAATGAATGATTAAAAGCAAAAGAGATACTTAACTCTGAATGATTACAAGCAAAAGAGATATTTATATCTTGAGATGTATTTTATTTATTTATCCCACAAATATCTCTTGAATGTCTACTATTTGCCTGGCACTTTTCTAGCACTGAGTATACCATTGTTAGGAAATGAGACAAGAATCTTTGCCCTCATGGAGCTTACATTCTAGAGTGAGAAGTGATACTAATAAACACATATATTTGTAGATATATGAACAGGTACATATTGCACATATTGCTATCAGCTATAATCACACAATCTAGAAAGAATACAGAACAGAGAAAAAGACTAGCAGAGGGAAAGGAGAATCTTAAGAAGGTTGGACAGAGAGGGCTTCATTTGGAAGTGGTAGAATCAAAGATAGAAGTCATGGTGATAACTGGTGGATATTACACAGAGAGAAAAAATAGTAAATATAAACCCTGGTGTAATCAGAGAACACTGACAAAGTAAATGTGATGAGCCAAGTGATTTAATGTAAGATTTTAGACAAGAGTCAGAGGGCTAATTCAGGCAAGTGGATGGGGTGTACCATATTCTAAAGGTACTGTGTCCTTAATGACTGGTTTTCTCAGCTTCCTTGCCTCCACTTCTGGCTGGGTTTGGATAATATAACACACTGGAAAAGAACTAGAGAATTAGAGGGAACAAAAGCCATGTGTATCTCCTATTCTCTCTGATTTGAAGGACATATCCTGAAGGATCTGAAGGTCCCTAAAGCTCCAGATTCTACCATGGTTCATCTCTGAAGGGTGGAAGGTGGTGCGTGGGGATGCATATCCTTAGGCCCTTGTAACATGGCCTCCTCTCTTCATTGCTACCCTCTAAAGAGAATTGGCCGCCCCCCCGCCATTTGCTCATCTCAGAGTTGCCTCTTCTCTTGGTGGCTCTCTCTGCTCTTCTAACACCTTTAAAACTAGCTGCCTGTGCTAAATGATCTCTATTACATTTCCTGGCATAAATTGTGCTTTCCCAGCTGGACCCTGACTTGATAGGGGCTCTGAGGCACCTACGGATTTGAGCTTTTACTCTAAATGAAATGGGCAGCTATTTAGGGAGATTTAACAGCAATTCATGAAGAGCCTTAAAAACCTGGATGATTTTGTTCTGAGTGCTTGGATAGCTCCCATTATGAAGTATCTATATTTCTATTTTAGAGTTTCTCGAATTTAAGGGGCCAGAGCAGTAGTATGGCAGGTAGGGAGCTTGCCTCGCAGGCAGTAAGCCCAGTTTGATTCCAAGTAACCAAATACATTCCCCCGAATTTGCCAGGAGTGATTTCTGAGTGCAAAGCCAGAAGTACGTTCAGAGCACTGCGAGATGTGGTCCCAAAACAAACAAACAAAAGAGTTTCATGAATTTAACACATGGTCCAAAGTCCATTTGTGGTGAACAGATTTCCGAGGTCTGTTCCTCAGCTCTCAAAAAAATCACATTAATGATAAAGAAATTATAATGACAAGGGGAGGTGTTTGCCTATAATTAAGCACTTTTGCCCAAGACTTCAACTCGAAAGCCATCTGAAGGTCAGAAGAAGACACTCCACTCTTCTCTCCATCTGATATTCCAGGGGTGCCTGCAGTGAGGAAGAAGAAAAGCTAACCCTTGGGGAACCCTTTCCACAACCTAGGCACACTGCCAGGCAATTTCACATTTGATGGCTCATTTCATCTCACAAGGACACTCCTTGGTGGATATTACTATCTTTATTGTGCAAACAGAGCTCCTGAGATTTGGAGAGGCTCGTAACTAGTTTGAGAGGTAACCAGACTGAGATCATATACCCTCCCATTCCATCAACAAGGAGATCAATAATTTGTCAGCCCTCAAGGTTGTCATCAAGACAGTAGATTTTGGTAGTTTATGGGCAGAACCATTGGACAAGAAAGCCAGTTCTTCGGACTAAGTCACTTTGTTTCTCTGGGTTTTGATTTTCTCATCTGTAAAATAAGAATATCAGTGTTGCCCATTTTGAAGGACAGTTTTAACAGTTAAAATAACTTCGTTCATGAACTTTGTACATTTTGAGGTTCTAAGTCCTTAACTGGGCTGGAGCGATAGCACAGCAGTTGGACGTTCGCCTTTCACGCGGCCAACCCGAGTTCAATTCCTCCGCCCCTCTCCGAGAGCCCAGCAAGCTACCAAGAGTATCGAGCCCTCGCAGCAGAGCCTGGTAAGCTACCCGTAGTATTGGATACGCCAAAAACAGTAACAATAAGTCTCTCAATGGAGACGTTACTGGTGCCCACTTGAGCAAATTGATGAACAATGGGGCTATAGTGCAGTGCTATATTGGCATAGATATACTGTCACTGTCACTGTCATCCCATTGCTCATTGAATTGCTCGAGAAGGTACCAATAACGTCTCCATGTGAGATTTCTTGTTACTGTTTTTGGCATATCAAATACAACACGGGTAGCTTGCCAGGCTCTGCCATGGGGGCGAGATACTCTGGGTAGCTTGCCGGGCTCTCGGAGAGGGGCGAAGGAATCAAATCCAGGTAGGCCAAGTGCAAGGCAAACACCCTACCCGCTGTGCTAGTCCAATTAAAAAAAAAATGTTTAAAAACCTGTGGAAGTCAGGGGTATTTAGGCTACATCCTGAGGTGTAGAAGTGTTCAGGGCTTTTTCATGAGTCAGTAATAAGGCATTGATTCCAGCAATGTTGAAGAACCATGTGATTCCAGGTGTCAAATCTGGACCTCTTTCATGTTAAGCATGTACTCAGCTTTTTGAATTATCTCCCTGGTGCCCAAATTCTCTCCTTAGAAGAATCATCATGCTATGCAGATGAGAATTCTATTATTTAAAGAAGACCTTTGCTCACTATATAGTTCCCAAATATAAATCAACTGATTTCTATGCAGAATAAGGACTTTATTCTTTAGAAATTTCTTTAGAAGAAATTTCTAAAGATTTCTTCTTTGTACTTTATGGACAATTTAAGGAATATACATTTTTTTTTTGTTTTGGGACCATGCCTGGCAATTCTCAGGGTTATCCTTAGCTCTGCATTTAAGAATTACTTCTAGCAGCATTTGGGGAACCCTATGGGATGCCGGGATTGAACCTGGATGGTTGCATGTGAACAAATGCCCTATCTGCTATACTATTGCTCCAGCTCCTAAAAGAATTGTTAAGGGTAATTTCAACTACACATGACTTTTGCTTCACTGATTGTTTTTAGAACCCAACCCAACATAGCATAAGATGTGATTCCTCTATTTGAACATTTGTGGTGAACAAACTGACTCCCAGGAGCAGATTCTTAAGGGCAGGGACTTTTAAAAGCACCATTCTTGGCTCTCTCCACCCTTGGAGAATCCCACATTCTACCTTGAGCACATTACTCTGTCTCTCTCCTTCACCAGTCTCTCCCACTTTCTCTTCCTCCTTCCCTTCAAAGATCCTCCAAATAAAATCTATTTTACTTCAAAAAAGCACCATTATAGAAAAATATTACATTTATTACAATATTAATAATGAAGAACATGCTATGATAATTGTCATTTACTGAACAACTACTATAAATGAAGTACAATTCAAGAGTAAACTGGAGAAATCCATATTCCATATAATAAGTCTCATGCAACTGACAGATTTCTAGAAGGTAAGATATGAGCTGGAAGAACCTGGAAGACAAGAGGTATGTTTTAAGTAAATATCTGGAGTGAAGAAGGTGGCCTGCTGAGATATATAATAAGTACTGGCCAAGATGTGAGATAAGCAGGAAAGAAGTTAAAGATGGAAGTAAGGCATAGTTACAGTGATCATCAGAGTCAGCCAGGATGTAAATTTTCCTCTATACCCCAATTTTTTTATTATTTAAATTTATTTATTTTTTAGTGAGTCACAGTGAGGATACAGTTACAGATTCACACATTTTCGTATTTGTTTTTCCCTCATGCAATGTTTGAGAGCCCATCCCTCCACCAGTGTCCATTCTCCACCACCAATGAACCCAGTATCCCTCCCACCCACCCCCAATCCTGTCCCCCCCCTGCCCCACCCCCGCCTCTGTGGCGGGGCATTCCAATTTGATATCTCTCTTTCCTTTTGGGTGTTGTGGTTTGCAATAGGGGTATATACCCCAATTTTTATAACCCACTTAGCATCTCCAGCACCCATTTCAGAAGAGATGCTTTGAGAATGGGAGACTTTCCACCTAGGTCAAAGCAAGACAGACTTAATATTCTTGCCCTACCAAGAATCTGCTAGAGTCCAATATCTACTCTCCAGCATAGTGACTCTGGGAAGAGCTTTCCTCTCTCTAAATCTCATGTTCTTCAGCTATGAAATGTATCACTGTATCGCTGTCATCCCATTGCTCATTGATTTGCTCGAGGGGGCACCAGTAATGTCTCAGTTATGAGACTTGTTGTTACTGCTTTTGGCATATCAAATATGGCACAGGTAGCTTGCAAGGCTCTGCTGATGAAATGTAAAAAGTCCTATTTATCCTGCAAATAGTACCAAGCAGAGTGTTGAGTCTTATTGGGAGCTCAGCACGTGTCAGTTACACTAGACTCTTGGAGGGCACCCAGGGAGTTAGTAGGTGGCCCAGTGATGAGGAAGAAAAAACAAAGATAGCATCAAAGTCCTGCATCATAGCTATGGTCATTGACCTTGAGCCTTTCTCACTCAGTCCAGGGACAGCAGGCTTTCAGCCCTCTCACATCACGCCAGGCTCCCTCTGCAGCAAAGGAGACAGGAAAGAGATTCATCAATCGCCTGTGCTGACGGCAGACATTAGAAACCTCCCAATGAATGCTAATGCCATCGACCCTCTCTGAGATGTGCTGGGCTTTCAAACCAGCTTATCTGACTCTGATTCACCTTTGGAGAAAAGAAAGGTTACATTATTGATATGAAAAAATACCAGATCAAAGCCATCCAAATGACAATTCCCCCTAACTTTCCATTTTCACAGATTCTATTTAGGTTTAGGTGGCACACCTTTCTTGGAGAACTCATATGACCTTCACTCATTCACTTGATTATCTAAAAATGTCCACTCTGAATAGTGCCTAACAAGGTGCTGGGAGCATTGAGAAAATGCAAAATAGACCCTGGTGTAAAGAAAGTTCCAGTTTAGGTTCAAGAAAAGGGTAGAACCAAGGATCCAGAAAAATACAGGCACTATACTGTTTGTACTTGGCAGCTCTGCTGTCTGCACTATAACTGATTTCCAGCCATACAGCCAGATGTATGAGAGCAATACAACTAAATGGTAGGATTCCCTCAGTGAGCATCACAACTAAACAGATATGAGCACCACAGCCAACCCTCTGGGAAGCACAACCCGTTGCAAAACATATATGCAAGCACCACAGCTAAAGGAGTGTGACTCTCAGTGAGCACCACAACCAAATGTGTGAGCATCACAACTTAAAGTGTATGGGTATGATCTCCCATAATCACAACAGCCTCCACATAGGGCAGGAGAGAGTGAGTAAAAAAGAAAGTAATGAAGAATAATGTGTCATAGGATCTGGCCACAGTAGGAGTGGTGTGAAGCCAGAGAAAAGAGCATTGCGTGGATTGAGGTAGGTGGGCACATAGACAAGTAGAAGATACCAGGCCCTTTGCTGACTGTGTCCAGTTCCCTCTCATCACACCAGCAGCATCACCAATGCCAATGACTTTCAGTCTTTCATCTGTACCTGGTGCTTTCGTACATCACACCTGTGACAGATCATGTAAAACTAGGACAGGAGCCAGTGAGTGAAGCTCTGTTCTAGAAGGTTCAGATTAGGATTCATAGGGAGAGTCATGAGCTGGTTTTTGGAAACAGTAGTTCACCTAAGGTCTTGTCAAGGAGTGGTACGTGGCATGCAGGCAGAGAAAAAGCACATGGAGGAATGCCATGAAGTTCATGGAGCACAAGTCCCAGTTTAGGGACAAGAATTGGAGATGGAGATGTGGGAATTGAGGATGGGGAGAGGGTCAAAGTGGCTAAGGGCTTGGGTACCAGACTAAGGAGTGAGGATTTTATCCTTAACGTGATGCTAAGCCCATTCGTGGGTTTTAAGCAGAGTACTGACTTGGTCAATAATCATCATGACCCTGGAGACCTTCAAATCACTTAAAAGAGAATAGGGAGAAAGCTGAAACCTGATCCATGCTTTCCAAGTCCCAGTAGATCCTCAGCAAGTGATCAGAACACAGACCCTAGCCCTCATAACACACACACACACACACACACAAACACACACACACACACACACACACACACACCCCTCCACCAACCCTCAAGGGGACTAGGGTTTTCCCAAGGTCACACAACAGCCTTTGCCATCGCTAGGAATTCTCCCTCACCCTCTCAAACCAATGCCTTTTGGCAGGTTCTGCGCCAAGGACAGATTTGATGGCGAGCAAATGGCTCACTGGAGAAATAAAATGCTTGTGTTTCTTCAGCACGGAAAGCTGTTGGGTTTTTTTTATTATTATCATTATTATTATTATTTTTCCCTGAGCTGAACAAGTGACAGGACATAATAATATCATTTATTCTAACTTGCTCTTGCAAATCAGAACTTTTTAATATTTTCCTTTCAAATGAAAATGCCATTTATCATTATCAAGTGAAGTGCTAATGAAAACAACATGTCTAAGAAACACATTCACACAGCAGAGCATGATGGAGCACCTTGTCAGCAGTCCATAGTCTCGCCGTTAATTTGATTTCTGCCAAAAATCACTTAAGTGAGACTTGGGGAATTTTTTTCCTCCATGCTTCAGGCCCTTCTACTGAGGCCTGTTTATTCCTCTCTCTTGAGAAGGCTCTGAAATCCCAAGCCAGTTTTAATCTGACTTTTAATGAAACTCCCACTGATTACGTGAGGGATGTGTGTGAGTGCGCGCGCACGTGTGTGTGTGTGTGTGTGTGTGTGTGTGTGTGTGTGTTGGGGTGTTGGGGTGTGGGGGATGCTTGCCTGTCTGTGTGTTAGTACTTCTTTCATCCAGCACATGTTTGGCTGGTGGACTTTGGTGGTATCCTAGTTGAGGTAAGTGTGTATTTGTGTACTTCGATCTGATGTGCCTCAGCAGGTGATCATGGGTTCATGTCCTTAGGCCATCAGGATAATAATTACGTCTATTTGTTCCCTACTGCAGAGCCAGCATCTGGTCTGCTGCCTGACACATGGTAGGCACTCAATAAATATTTGTTAAATTAATAAGCAAATGTGTCTACTTGTCTTCATGAGGCATGTGTTTTGGCCTATAAGGGTT
The DNA here is from genome assembly GCF_027595985.1 of Sorex araneus. Classification (NCBI taxonomy): domain Eukaryota; kingdom Metazoa; phylum Chordata; class Mammalia; order Eulipotyphla; family Soricidae; genus Sorex; species Sorex araneus. The sequence continues at coordinate 24,998,168 of NC_073306.1, read as the reverse complement.
TCTATGTGTGTGTCTCTATTTACATATCTAGGACGTTCAGGGCAGCAACTCTCCCTGAATTTCTAGTGGCTCTTACAGTGCCTGGCACAGGGAAAACAATTGGTGTTTGCTGAGTGAATGTTTTCTGTCTCTATGGGTTTGTGTGTATTCTTTTTAACAGAGGTAAAATTTGCATAAAATAAAACCACTTTTAAGTAGAGTTAGTAGGCCTTGGCATATTTTTAATGTTTTGCAAACATCTCTATCTAATTCCTAAATATTCTATAAACCCCAAAAACAAAACTTGTACTCATTAGTCAGTCACTCTACATTTCCCCCACCACCATTCCCCATCTCCAGTTCCTAGAGCACACTAATCTTCCTGACTCTATTTATTTACCTATGCTGGATATATCTTATAAACAGAATCATACAATGTGATTGTTTGTGTCAGGCTCCTTTCACTTAATGTATTTTCCAGATTCTTGAAGGTGTTATTGTTTGGGCTTATTGTGGTTATTGGGTTTCATTTTGTGCATTTAAGTTTTTAGGCATGTATTTATGTGAGGTATATTGAATATTATCATTAAGACAGTAGGGCTAAGCGAGGTTCTGTTCATTATCAGCCACTGTTCTGATGATGAACAGCGGGAAAGTGAATAAAACCTCCCTTGGTCCCTTCCTTGCCAGGTACTTCCAAGACATTGTGAAGACTATTTCTAAGGCCAGATCACATTTCTCGTGCCAGCCTCTGCTATATTAGATGATTCCACTGTGACCTGCCTAAGTTTTCTCTTAACCATCCAGACAGTCCTGATTCCTAGATTGGATTACACGAATCTCTTCTGGTCTCTGATTACCTCTTTCCTTTCTTTTGTCACTGCCTTTCCCATCTGTATAGTTTTGGTCAATCTACTACCTATCTCCATATTAGATCATGAGTTCCCAAGGACAGGGAATGTATCTTCTTTATCTTTACCATCCCAATGCTCAGAATCATATTTAACTGATATTGGATATCCCATAGTATTGGCCAAAAAAAAGGGACAGATGAATAATTTTTTTATGAAAAAGTTTCCACATATAGAAAAGCCTGTGAGAAAACCCCAAGGCATAAAAGATTGTTAGTTGGTTTCTTTCTGTTTTTAAGATGTCATTTTGGTATGAAGTCCAGTGAATGAAAAGGAAAGTGGAAGTTAAAATGGGAAGGCAGTTTTTGGAAAACAATATGGACGTTTCTCAAAAAGGTAGAAATTGAGCTCCCATATGACCCAGCAATACCACTTCTGGAAATATACCCTGGGGGCCCAAAATCCCACAGCAGACACACCATCTGCACTCCTATGTTCATTGCAGCACTATTCATCATAGCCAGAATCTGGAAACAATCTGAGTGCCCAAGAAAAGATGAATGGACAAAGAAACTATGGCACATTTGGGCTGGAGTGATAGCACAGTGGGTAGGGCGTTTGCCTTGCACGCGGCTGACCCAGGTTCGATTCCCAGTATCCCATATGGTCCCCTGAGCACTGTCAGGGATAATTCCTGAGTGCAGAGGCAGGAGTGACCCCTGTGCATCGCCGGGTGTGACCCAAAAAGAAAAAAAAAAGAAACGATGGCACATCTATACAATGGAATACTATGCAGTTGTTGGGGAAAATGAAGTCATTAAATTTGCCTATAAATAGATGGACATGGAAAGTATCATGCTGAGTGAAATGAGTCAGAAAGAGAGGTACAGATACAGAATGACTACATTCATTTGTGGTATATAAAAATATATATAGAAGAAGTCTAATATTCATGGTCAGGGAAAACAGGGGTTAAGAGGACTGTTCAATGGTTGGAACTAACCACGAGTGTGTGTGGGGCTGAGGGTAGGTAAGATAGAGAAGAGACAAGTATGACAATAATAGCTGGGAATTATCATGCTGGACAAAATCTGAGGGTTAAAAGTAGGTAAAGGGATTTTCTTGATAACCTTTCAGTATCAATATTGCAATCCAAAACTCCCAGAGAGAGAGGGGGAGGGAAATCACCTGCCATAGAGGCAGGCAGGGTGTGGAAGTTAGGGGTGATGGGAGGGAACCTAGGGAAACTAGTGCTGGGAAATGTACACTGCTGCATGGACGGGTGTTGGAACACTGTATGACTAAAATCCAATGATGAACAGCTTTGTAAGGTCTACAGTGATTCAATTAAAAAAAAAGAGCTGGTTTAAGTACAGCAAAAGCTTTATAGCCAAAAAAAAAAAAAAAAAACAATGGGAAGGCCCAAGTACGAATAGACCTATCATGAGCCATTCTGAGGACTCTGGAAAGTCCCAGAAGAATTTAAGTAAGGCTGTAATATGGCCAGATTTATGATCTAGAACTCTTCTGGTAATAACTATTTGGTGAACAATAGGTTGGAGAGGACCATAGTCGCTGAAATTGTATCATCTATTTAATTACTGCTGAGGTCCAGGAAGATGGTGACTTAGTCCTGGGTGGTCGCAGTGAAAACAAAGATTTGAGCAATGCTCAACACAATTTGGTCTGTTCACAGAGACCACAATGATCTGTAAAACTATTACCAATCCACAAATAATAAAAGTACCCAAAAGGGGATGGGAAATGTCAGAGTAAAGACTTAGAAACCTTTAAGCAAATTGATATTGCTGATTATTTTTATTATAGCTGTACAAGTATTGGTTCAAAACATGATGGAAATGGATAACTAAACCATAGAGAGTTCAGAGGGCATGCTAATCAATGGGGTATGAGAGGCTTGGAAGAGAAAGATGTCAACAGCAAGACTGTCAATGACAGAATCCTGCCTCTATTTTCAGAACTTCCTACGAAGGAAAGATTTGCTAAGCTGAAACTCCAGAATTCAGGAGCTGTTGGTCCTGAACAATAAGACGCCTGGGGGATGCCCCAAAAGTTGCCTTATCTAGCTGGGTAACTACAACAAAATTTGGTTTGGCCTAAACTTAAACTTGATTTCTCACAGTTCTGGAGGCTAAAAATCCAAGATCAAGAGGCCAACAGATGTGGTGCCTGGTGAAGATACTCTACCTACCATCTTTTTTGCTGGGTTCCCAAATGGAGCAAGTACTAGGGAGCTCCCTGGAATGTTTTCTAAAGGCACTAATTCCATTCATGGGGGCTTTGTTCTCATGATCACATCACCTCCCACAAGATCCATCTCCAAATATTATTGCTTTCGTGATCATTTTTATAATAGAAATTTTGTGGGTACACAAACATTCAAGCTATACTAAAAATATAAGGTCCAAAAAGAAAATGGAACAGAGGCCAGGAGGCCACGAACCACAGAGGAGTGGAAATGTACTTCATCATTTGTCTTCCTCCAGCTTCACCCTTGCCCTGCTGAAAGGTCCAGGATCCCATGATCCTGTATGGAAATTGACAGTCAGGAAGAACGCTCCCTGTCCTTTACCTCCCTCGCTTACTCAGTCACCCAGAACAGTGATCTCAAGAGATCACTGTTGAGTAAGTGGGGTTGAGAGCACAAAGTCTGGAGTGAAAGGGCTTGAGTTCAAATCCTGATTCCATCACTTAGCAAGTTTGTGAGCTTGATTATGGTCTGTAACCCTCTGGGCCTGCTTCCTTGGATTATTATGAACTTAATGAATTACAGGTCAAACATTTTAAGCTGGTGCTCATCATACAGCAAGATTTCCCTGTGTTTGCTGTTATGGTGAGTGTTAAATAGATTTCTATCTCCTAAACAAATCCATGTCTCTCTCCATTCTCTTATGGCTATATTAGGGGCCTCCACAATTCTCCACCAGAAACAGCAAAAGTGTCTTCCCTGTCTTCCATCGGATCAGCCCTTATTCCACTTTGGCCCATGTTCTCTCTGAACCAGAATTCTGGTTCAATCTTTTCCGTTCTTAAAGTCTTTCCATGACTTTCTATTGTTCCCAGATTGACATCCAAGCCGTCAGACATAACTAACAAGGTCCTTCCAGTTTCAGCATTTTCCACGTCTCACAGCTTCAGCACTGCTCATAGTTGGTTTTGTTCTAATTGTGTCAGCACCTGAGCTTCCGTAGTTCCCCGAATGGCTTCTGCATGTTCTGATCCCTCTGCCTGGGCCACTGTCCCCTCCTCCTTCATCACATCAAATTTTCTACACCTTCAAGTCTCAGTTCCATTCTGAGATGATGCGTCTGATTCCCAGGGCCAAATTAAGAGCCCCTTTGCCTTGCTCTCACAAACCTGTGTATCCCCCAAATTACACAGAACATTTATCTTTCCTATTTGTATCACCCAGGACACAGTGTGGGCCCAACCTATCTGTGTAGATGCTGCATAAACCCTTATTAAGTGGGACTAAATTGGAATCAGTCCAATATTGCATTTCAAGAGCCAGAAAGTGGAATAACGTCGCCGATCCAACTTCTCCAGGAGAGGCTTATGCGTGGGCAAGGGGAGCATGAGATGTTCTTTTCTCACACCGTCCTCTTCCTGCTGCCAATCCTCTCCTAGCTGCGTGAGTCTCGTGAGTCGACTCCAGATGGGATGGGTTTGGCAGCGGCTGCCTGGCTGGGTGCCCACCTGCCGTGGGCGCCCAGGAAACACTTGCTGAGAAGAGCTGAGCACCACCCAAGCAGTTTAGCCCTCCAAGTCCTATCATAGAGTGTTAGAAAAGGGATAGGTAGAAAACAGAGGTTGGTGGCCTCAATCTACAATATTTCTGTGCCTCAAGTCTGCTCTATGAAATAAAGTCAAGACTTCCTGTCTTGGTGGCTGATATGGACAATCAATGAGATCACAAATGTGTGCACATCTTGGACTGTTGACTCCTGCTTCAACGCTGTCAATTTTCTTGACAATACCAGGAATATAGCAGTGAAGCACAGGAGGAGAGACACAGCTAGTGAAGCACAGGAGGAGAGATGCAGTTTTGGGCAGGAGCCCACACCTGTGTCTGTAGGTGGGAAGGTCTCTGTGTAATCACCTCACTAGTAGGAATCCTGTGGCTCTCTCTCACCACCTGCATTCAGTGGTCTCACACCATTTTCCCACCCGGGAGGGCCGATGCCCTGGGTGGATGAAGGAGAAAATGAGGGCCAGGCTGGTTGGTGATCAGTTGCCATTTTTTCCATTCTCCCCACGTGCCTGTTCCAGTCTAAGCCCCCTTCATTCCCATCTCTTCCTGTCTCCCTCACTCATCTCTCAGTGTTCCCATTCGCTGTCTTGGTCTCTCTCATCTCTCACCAACTCCCTGCATTGGGGGTAGCACAATCAACATACAAAAGCCCTTCCTGATTACCTGCAGCCAGGGGATCAGGCTCAAGGGAAAATGCCACTTAGGGGTTTTTCTCCTTTCCTTGGTCCAATAACTTAACATCTAAATTAACATCTTAATTCTACTTCTTAATATTAGTTATTTTATATGGACACAGTAAGAGATACATTAAGCTTGTAGGGTGGCTCTCCTGAGGACATCTCACTATAGATCCTAGGCTCTTTCCTAACCCTAGCAGGGTCCTAATCTAGTTGTTACTTTTTGGATCATGACGGATCATGACAGAATTTGTCCATGACCATGCTCTTAACTTAGTTAGGTATAATGGCACTTTAGCCTGGATCATTTTTATGCCAGGGTAGTTCACAGCTTGCCGTGGGTCCACTCAGTTCCTCATTGGGACCCTGCTTTTGGGGTGTTAGGAAGTAAGGGCAAGTGAGGCTTAAATCGAGAAAACAGATACCCAGGAGTGAATATCATTAGGAGTCAATAACTCCCAAGTTACAAAAGCATTGCATTAACTATCTTCTTGTATCTGTACAAAAAGGACATTGCTCTTAATTAACTATGCAAAGGATTTAAGGAGAAGAGAAAAGCAATATTTACAAGTTAACAGTCTGATTAGGAGTTAAAGGTGATTGACCAGTTGGGGAAGCAGAGCACAAAGAAAGACGTTACAAATAAACACAGAGGAATGGGAGCACTGTGATGGGAGTAATCCAATAAACCTAAGTTTCCTGTGGCAAGGCAGAAAGGACAAACTAATGTTATCCTACAGGTCTCCACACATATACTACAGCTTCTGTGGAACTAACTGGGAAGCAGAGGTAAGCAGTTCAAGAAAAAGAAAGGTGTGAAACTATGGAGAAATAAATTAAAAAATACTACTGCCTCAGATAGCACACAGTTAATAGAGGCTACTTACTATGGACAGGGACAGTGTCAAGTACTTTATGTTTGTATAGACTTATTAGAGCCTTGCAATGGCCCTAGTGGGAAGATATTCTTTGAATTTTTATTATTTCCATTTTACAAATGTGAAAAAGGGAAATAAACCATTTACACAAAGACTTGTCAGGATTTGAACCTGAAGTCTTCTGCTCCCCAAGCCCTTGGTCTGACTATTGTCACTGGTCTTCATCTGTATACCTCCCCTGAAGTGTACCTCTTGCCTGTGCCCCTAGAACAGAAATCTCAGAACCTTATTTCTCAGATTCCTATGCTAGCTGATTTCCAGTTTGGTCCTGCAGCTGGAAGGCACATACAGGCCATAAAAAGGCAGGGGTGGGGGTGGGGTGGGAATTGAAACTATTTTTTTGTTTCTGTCATCTATGATATGCAGACTTCCGGACTCCATAAACTATACTGGTACTGGTTTGGGGAATGTTTAAAGAGGCGCAGCCCACATATTCCCCCTTCTTCTCCAGACCTAGCAGCAATAAAGGCTGACTCTCTATAACTAATTTCTAGAAGTATCTCCCCTTTTTGATCTCCATCTCTGTTTGAAATGCCTGGAGGGGTTTGCTTCTGGCTGGACACTGATGTATACAGTATAGCTCTTTCAACTCTGTCAATCAGAGACAACATCCAGTTATAGGATCAAAGCGTCACAAAGAAGAAGGATGAGACCAAGGGCCTCTGTCAGATGCAGAGACCGATCAGGAAAACTGAGGCCAAACTTGGATCAACACCAAGTAAAGAAGATGTGGGTCTAAGGGCTCCCAGCAGATAGGCAACAATCTAGCCTCAGGCTATGAGACAAGTTCCAGAACCCACCCATGAATAAGGCTGAGCCCAAAAGCTTTCCCACCAGCATCTGGATGGTTCAAGACTTGGGCAATGCAAGAAAGCCTAGAGGCTGGCAGCTGAGATAGCTGGGGGATGTGAGGTGAACAGAGTATCTTCTTCTGCCTCCACTTCCCTAGAAACTTTTTATAGACTTTTCATTTAGGAGCTTGACAACTTTTGGAAATTTGACAAACCAGATTCATATTTCTTCCTAGTCAGTTATATTGGTTGCTTAGCACTACCCCCATCCACCTACCCATCCAAACCGTAGTTTCCCATTTATAAAATGAGACTGCCATGCGGACTATAGAAGTATGAGGACTGAGTGAGATAAATTATATCAAGTTCTTAGCTCAGCTCATGGCCATTTGCAGATGCTTAGTAACTGCATTCCTACTCTTCCCTCCCTTCTGAATCATAAGTTCCCTTTTTAGTGATTTAACATACTCTGTGCATCTCTCTGAAGCCCCATTATAAAGTCTTAGGAAGTAAAGATTGCATCTTCTTTGTCTTCTTCAGAGAACCCAGCCTATTTTCAAATAATAATATGTCCCTAATAGTAAATAAACTTTCACATTCATAAAAATAAAATTAAAAATGGGAAGAGAGAAATGAAGATATTCCATTCAGCTTGAATATGATGCATTGAAGAAGACAGAAAGTTTAGGTTCTAGTCAATTAAGTTTAGTGTCATTCATTCCTCTTGCTCAGCATGTCTCCTTCTTTTCATCCCATTTTTTCTTTCACAATTGTTTTTACTGAGCCTGAAATACAAAGTTAAATGGGGCATAGTCCTTTTTCTGAGGAGTCCCAATTTGGGTGATGTAATCTTGGTGTGAGCAGATGCTAACCTTTGGGTGCAAATAGACAGCTCTGCATATTCACCACAGCAAGACCGGTACCATGACAGAGGAGAGAACACAGTACGTGTGGAAGCACAGAGGACACCTGGGAAGAACACACTTGTTCCTTCACTCATCAAGGAAAAGTAGAAGCCCTCAGTATGCCTGGGCAGAAATGGAAGATCCAGTAAACAGAGCACAGGCTTTCGTCAGGCAAAGTGAGGTTCAGAGTCTTCTCAGTTGTGTGACTCAAGGTATCTCCTGCACATTCTGTGGAATCAGTTTTATCTTCTGTGAAGTTGGATAGTAATGCCTCCTAGACAGGGTTTTCATGGGTGTAACAGCAGTACTGAAAGGATTTGGAGTAAGTTAATATCAGTGGATACTGAATTCCTTTCACCATAACTGAGATGGCAGCCTTTCCTGACAAAAGTGGGAGTTACAAGTTAGAAGTTTATAGTCTAAGACATCTCTTGAAGATGCATTGCTGGCTTCTTAATGTGCAAATCTGCCTGCATTCCCCATCTTCTTATTGGGAAGACTTACTGCTAATTACAAAACATAAGAAATAACGAGGAAATCAATCCCTATCCCCACTCCAACCCAAGCATGCCTGGGATTGTAACTACACAAAATATAATCAGACCAATACACTCAGCAGATTCTGCAAAGCCCTCACAAAGCCCACCTCCACTATGTTTTTAGATTGGGGACACCACAGCTCAAGAAGTAATCATTTGGGGCTGGAGCAATAGCACAGCGGGTAGGGCATTTGCCTTGCACGTGGCTGACCCAGGTTCGATTCCCAGCATCCCATATGCTCCCCTGAACACCGCCAGGTGTAATTCCTGAGTGTAGAGCCAGGAGTAACCCCTGTGCATCGCCAGGTGTGACCCAAAAAGAAAAAAAAAGAAGTAATCATTCATGACTTTTCTCTCCCTTTAGTAACTAAACAAGTTTTTGAACTTGTCAAACATTAATACAAAATTATTAAAAACAATCAGAAGTGAAAACTCCAGTTATTGAAATGTATAGAAACTAACTATTGATCTGATGATATGCTGAATTAAAAGAAAGACATGCTTAGATAAACAGAAATCTTTTTAAAAGTCATTAATATACATGTGTTTGTTTTTCCTCATCTACACTGGAGACTGCAGCGAGGCTGTATTGTCTAATAAATTAGAGGGGTTGATGATGCCAAGTTCAGCCCAATGTATGTCTCTGCTAAGACATTAATTTCTGCCTAATTAAAATGACAGTACCACTGCAGGCTGCAGGGATGTACATTGCAAATATGGATGGAATTAGGAAAACTTTGCTAGGGGAGATGACACACTAGCCTGGAGTTGCTCCAATGTGAACAAGAAATGGCTGGCCCACATGGAGATCTAAGGGACATCCTGATTCTATTCCTGAAATGATGACTCTCCCCACCCACAAGTCTATTATGTTCCTCGGGTCAATACTCAAGCCCCTTCCCGATAGCATTCATGTAACGCTGCAACTCTATTCCAGAATGGTTGCCACCACCCTGGCCCTCTGTTTTCCTATTCTGCACATGGACTTTCCATGTCCAGGAGACCCAAAATTCTGGGGAAGAGTTGAGACTCGAGACCCAGATAGATGCAGTTTTTTAGTTAGTGGTCTTGAGCTGTGCAACCTCTCCCTGCCTCTGTTTCATCTGCTCTAAAGGGAAGCTGCCGTTATATAAACCCCATGGGATTGTGTGAGAATCAAATAAGTTAATACATGAAAAACATTTAGTTGTAGCTTGGCTACATAGTATATCTTAAATAATTTTTCAGCTTTTGTTATTATTGCCTTTCTCACAGTTAAATTCAATCCCATAAAATATGATAAAAGCAATAACCACAGTGTCTCCTCAAAATAGTTTCTCAAATTAAAAAATAGGAGGGAGAGGCTGACTTTAAAGTCTCCATCCATGTAAGAACCCCTGGCATATTGGCCAATCCTGCAAACCTATGAATACATCCTCTCTGAAGATATCCAAGGAAACTGGGAATTGGGGTTGTGTGGAACAGGTTTCAGTATTCATGTCTGCAATTCTTATTCTCCATCACCACTTAACCATTCTGTCCATCATTTCTCATTGCGGCCTCCTCTAGGAAGCCTTCTCCAGATGGCTACGGCTAGCTCTGGACTTTAAATTACAGCTTTTCTTGCATTTCTCCATTTCCCCCCACCTAAGAGTGAATGCTTGGAGAATGGGGCCTGAGTATTAACCCTCTCTGAGTCCCAGGGCTTAGCAAAAGCCTAGCTCAGGAAAATGATCAGAACAGTTAACACTAGGCATTTGCTTTGGGTCAGGCCCTGGAAAGTCAATTCAGAAACACAATTTCATTAAATTCCTCAGTAGGTCATAAAGTAAGAAGCATCACACAGTTTTATGTAAGTTCAGACAAGGTAAGTTACTCACCCAAAGTCACACAACTAGCAATGGATGTGTGATGTATCCTGACCAGACTGTCCAAAGTCCAACTTAAAGCACAACTGTGAGAGGAAGAGGAACCTGTGCCCCTTGTCCTTCTCAGCTATGGCTAGGATAAGGACACTGTTGAGGAAGTTGTTCAAAGCATCCAAATGAAGACCACAGTCTGAGCAGGGTGAAGGGAAGGGAATCAGAGGGTGGGATGGAAAGAGGCTTACAAAGGGACGTCTTCTGAACTTGTTCACTTAATACATGAGGGAGCTCTGAAGGAGAGAGATGGATGAGTGGTTAGTAGATACTTGAGCCAATGTCAGAAATGGAAACAACAGAAACTGAATGATCATTTGATTATCATCATTGTCATCACCTTCGCCATCATCACAGAGAACTAATTTCACATCAGTGAACTCTATGTATATACCTGTATATGCATGATCCTATTCAAACCTTTGCAGCTTTGTGGCTGCATGACACACTATAAGACACTCCCTACCCATTTTCCATAATTACCACATCATATTTTATGGGGTTCAGACAGTAGGCAACAAATCATAGAGGGAAATATATATATATACATGCATATATATGCCTCTCAGAGAGTCTGACAAGCTACTGAGAGAATCCCACCCACACGGCAGAGCCTGGCAAGCTCCATGTGGTGTATTCAATATGCCAAAAACAGTAACAATAACAGGTTTCATTCCCCTGACCCTAAAAGAGCCTTCATTCATTTGGAAAGATGAGTTTAGGAGAGGCTGCTAAAATCTCAGGTCTGGGATGAATGGAGACATTAATGGCACCCGCTTGAGTAAATCAATGAACAACGAGATGATTTAAAACTCATAGCAACCCTGTGAGAAAGCATTTTATCCTAACTTTATGGACAAGAATATAGAGTTTCCCATACAATATTCTATTGGGGATAAGTTAGGTGGAAAATTACTTGAACTTTATTAGTAAATATTTTACCAGACATTTTGAACATTAACATACGTTCTCTGGCGAATCAATCCCTCCCATCCATGACATAAAAATAGCACGGTATCCTGCTCCTCTTCACCAAGTTTCTACCCTAGTATCCTGAGGCCTAAAGCACTCCTCAGCCCTCAGTACATATATCAAATCAACCCACAAGTAAAATTTGGGTGCATTAAGGAATTCCCAGAGGAGTCAGGCAAATCAATATTCCTTTTATAATTTTGTCCACCCAAGGTCTCAGAATTCCCTGATCCTGAACCCCTGACTTTCCCAGCCCACCAACTCAAAGATTCACTGTGGCAGCCTGGCATCAGCCTCACTGTTACTCGAATCCTCAGCCCCTGGAGAGTTTTCAGAATTGGGTAAATGCAGCTGTTCTTTTGAGGAGTAAGTTGAGGGCACTTAGCGAATCAACTTCCTAATGAATCTTTTCAGGTCTGGATGGAAGTCATTCTGTTACTATGGAACTTGGCTTGATTTGGAAATTAATGTGGTAATTTACAGTCATTCTGCTAGGCAAGAAAATTAAAGGAGAGGGAGGCAGTGTGAGGTGATAGAGACCCGCAGTGACAAAGCTTTACGAGTCACCAGCCTCGATGAATCTAGAGAGCTGGACTCTCGGTTCTGAGAGTAGGGTATCTCCTGCTAGGCAGGGTCTCTGGAGGACACAGGTAGAGAAAGATACTTCCCCAAGCAGGTCCAAAAATCCATGTCTCAACTCTCTTCTCTAATATTTTTAATAGATTAGAGAGATAACAGTAAAGGCTAATAGATAAATAGACTGATAGATATAAAGATGATAAATATAAAGAATTTTTCACTACTTGATTTCACTAACTTTTAGGATTTACTTCCCAGTGCCAGTATTTACCATGATTATAAGTCTTCAATACCATTATTTATTTCAGCATATTTTCTTTAAGTTTATCCACTTTTTAATCCCAAATAAATTTTACAACACTGTCATAGGTGGAAAGCCAATATTGTCTGCCAGGAAAAGAAAATAAATATGCAATTAAACGCAAATAAAACAAAGTTGTTGAAATTATTTTTAAGCAAATTTGTTAAATTTTGTAGGGACTATTGCTGGCTAGAGGTTCTGAGTTTAAAGTTTTTCCCCTGTTTGGGCAAAAGCAAGTATTAGCAGATTCCCAAGATATCCCTACCCTAATTCCCAAGATATCCCTATCCCTATCCCTACCAGTGCAAAAGTAAGGGGCACCCACATCATCAGACCCATCTGATAGAATCAACTAGGGAGTTAGCACGATGACAAAATCCACATTCTCAGAATCAGTGTTTCCCTAATGCCATGACCTTTGCAATTTATTTATGACAAATGTTTACATAGCACCTACTATGCATCAGGCTGCTCCTTTAAGTGCTTTTTATAAATACTTATTTAAGGGGGTTGGAGGACTCAGGGATAATTCAGTGGCCAAATCACCTGCCTTGTAAGTATGAGGCTATATGCCCACAAATTCAATCCAGGGGCCTCATCCCCGTGCTGTTTATGGTCCCAAGTGTGGGCTATTTGGAATTTCCAGAAGCAAAATAAAGTGTACAATTTTCATTACACTGGAACCAAGTGTATGTAAACTTCAGTTGTCACAACACCACCAAAAAAAGAGAAGAGAAGGAAGAGGATGAATAAACTTTAAAATTCATTCATTCAACCCATCTAGTATCCTATGGTAGAACATCATTCTATTTTCATTTTATACCTGGGTGGCCAGGTATTGGCTTGATTTCTGCAATTCTTAGTGGCTATTCCTGGCTCCGTTCTCAGGAGTTATTCCTAGTAATACTCATGAAACCATAGTTGGATTCTGGGGATTCAAACTGAGGTCAGCGGAATGCAAGACAGGAGCTTTAACCCCTCTACTATCTCCAGTCATCGTGCACATCTTGGAGAGGAAACTGAAGCAGAGTTTCAATCATTTGTTTGTTACATATCACCTTCAAGTGTGCACCTGGAAATGTCAGGGTGGTTGCAGCCCCAAGCACCCCTCAATCACACTGTCAAGATCCTGAGTTCTGAGCAGCTGTAGACTAATCCTAGCCCAGTCAGCCTATAGTGGCATCTTAGAGGTCCCTATCTGGTGCGCTTCCTATCACTGAGTCTGGGGTCTGATGTGGGAGTGAGAAACTATTGAATACTGATATCCAGAAGGAGAGAGAAAAATTGGTGTTGGGTTTGGGTTTGGGTGCTATACCAAGCAGAGCTCTGGGTTTGCTCTGGGTGGTGTTCATGAGCACCAAGAAGTACAGATGTTGGGGCTGGAGCAATAGCACACCGGGTAGGGCGCTTGCCTTACACGAGGCCGACCCAGGTTTGATTCCCAGCATCCCTGAGCACCGCCAGGGGTGACTCCTGAGTGCAGAGCTAGGAGTAACTCCTGTGCATTGCCAGGTGTGACCCAAAAAGAAAAAAAAAAGAAGTACAAAGGTAAAACTGGATCAACCTATGGGTAAGGCATGTGATCCAACCAGTTGAGCCACCTCTAGGCCATTTTGGGTTTTGAATAAATATAGCACAGTTCCCAAAGCTGCTGTCTTCTATAACTGGTCCTGAAAGAACCCTCTGGGCAGTACTTTGAGACCAGCCACAGAGATTGGATGTCTGAATGTGAGAAAGCAGTGGCAGCTCTGGGCTCAGGGTACAGGGGGCCTGAGTTAGATAAGGGGTCAGGTGCTGAGGCTACTTGGCCTCTGTTAGTGTCCTCCAGGCCCACTCCTTACAGCTCCATCCTGGAGAGCCCATGTCTTATCCTGGCCTTGCGGGCTAAGACAGGCTACAGCCCCAAAAACAGGCTGGAGCAGCTTAGGGCAACCTGTGTGTTACTGCGAGGAGAAAAAAGGGCTGACAGAGGCAATATTTGCGGAATCGTTAATGCATTGCATTTGTTCTCTTTAAGTTCATGAACCTTGTCCAGCCTTACTAATATGAAGTTTACTCTTCCAGAAGAAGTTTCAAGAGAAAGTGAAGTACGAGGTAGCTTCTGATGTGTTGTTTAAAAAAAAATCCAGAATTTTAAGCTATCTGGGAAAAAAAAACCTTTCTTTTTTAACTAGTACAAAAAATACACTTACTAGTTGGAGGAAAGAGAGGATATGTTTAAAGGAAACCCAGATCTTCAGGAGGAAAGATAATGTAAACTTCCCACATACTTGGACTGGAGCACAAACTCATTTGGAAACCTGGCTCTAACACAGCACTCAGACAATCCCATTGCATCAAGTGGTTCAGAGGCCAAGTATTTTGCATGAAGAACCTCAATTAATCTTCTGAAAAATTTGGAGGCTGCTATTATTATTCCCAATTTTGTGGGTGAGAAAAGAGGATGTTTGAGAAACTTGACCAAGGTCAGACATCCAGAAAGAAATAAGGCACAGATTAGAATGATAGATGCAGCCCTAGAAGCTATAATTGTCCCTCAAAAAGCCACAGTAACTAGGCCCACATGTCTCCCTTCTCAAGAACAACCAGAGCTCATCCAGGCCAATAGTCTATCTCTAAGACCAACTTTCTTGGGCTGGTGTCAGCCAAGGATCCACTTAGGTAAGACTTTCTGCCCCATTCCTCACATGGTGATAAAAAGTGATTGGAAATGCACAGACCCCATCAGGGAGATAGCCAAAAAGATTTCTTTTTTTTTCTAAGCACCAACTTGGACCTTAATCAGACTAGGTACTACCTGCTTCCACATTCAGATTTCTGATGAGGAAACAATGCAAACTGTATGTCCTCTCCAGGGCTTACATGGTTTACTGGGTAGCTCAGTGAAACCTCAGCTGCCAGAGGCCCCAACCACTAGTTCCCAGCCCACGAAGGAGTCACCACTCCATTGTCTCTAAAAGGAAGCACAAGGCCAAGAACCTACTTTTTCTTCTCTGCTTGGACAATAATGGTCTTATCTCTCTACCTTTTCTCTGCTGGATGCCCTCTAGATAGCCCAGTAATGACATTTGAGGCCATGACGCTCTACAGGTCCAGCCTTCAGACGCCCTGCACTCTTCTCTCCTCTCAGGTTCTGCTACTTCTTGCTGCATCACCTTCAGTGGGACAGTTATCCCCTTGTACCTGTGTTTTTATCTGCTAAATATAGAGTTGGGGGGTCTCTGAAGTTTAGAATCTAAGATAGCACCCTATCTGGAAAATTCTTCCACATCTTTTTTTTGGGGGGTCACACCCAGCAATGCTCAGGGGTTACTCCTGGCTCTACACTCAGGAGTTACTCCTGGTGGTGCTCAGGGGACCATATGGGATGACAGGGATTTAACCCACATGGGCCGCATGCAAGACAAATGCCCTACCTGCTGTACTATAGCTCCAGACTCTCTTTCACATCTTGACTGGCTAATACATATGTCTATCTAGACTTGATTCATATTATTAAATTCGTTAGGATGTCTACCTTTTATCTTACAACTTCTATTCCACACTGGATTGCATTTCTCCCTGATAATGACAATATGGGGCCATAGTGGTAGTATAGTGGGTAGAATATTTACACATTTAAGTGACTTGTGTTTGATATCTGGCACCCCATATGGTCCCTCAAACCTGCCAGGAGGTATCCCTGAGCACAGAACCAGGAATAAGCACTAAACATCACCGTGGGTAGCCCATAAACAAACAAACAAAAATAGTAATAATGATAGTAATCATTATAAAACATCAAGCCTTTATTAAGCATTCATCAAATGACAGGCATTGTTCTAAGAATGACAGGTATATTAATTTATTTTCATCTTACAACTCCATAAGATGGACACTATTAATGTTCTTATTTTACAGATAAGTAAACTGAGAAACAGAGACAAATGAATTACCCAAGATCAACTAGAAAATAAATGAGCACACTAGAATTCTAAACTGTGTGAAACTTCTGAGTTGTCAGAGCATGACAAGGCATGTATGATGTGGCCCTGCCTGATTTGTTTCCATTTCGCTATGTGATCATGTTCAAGATGGCCCAATTAGACTTTTTAAAAGTCAAATTACACTCTGGGAGTGCGGAGGAAGGGGGGGGGGACAAGAGGGCAAGGTCTGCCAAGCAATGTTCAGGAATCTCAGGGGCTTTCCCCCAGAAATATTTGGCATAGGGCCTAAGGATGGGGAACAATTTGGGCTCTTCGGTGGCAGGGCCTCCAGGACCATCATAGCAGTGCTGAAGGAGTCTCAGGGTTTGAATTTGGTCTTGGCACATGCACAGTCCCTGAACACTGAGCTATCTCCTCATTCCCTATATCATTTTTGGAGAGTAGAGATAACTTTATCCCTCAGTGATGATCACAATTCAACTTTCTGGGACAAGCCTCCAACTACAATTCCATCTATTGTCAGTATCACAATTACTCCCAATTCACTCCAGAACAGAAGTCATTGGTATAGCTGCACCAGAGCATGGCAGAGCTGATCAGAGAACTTAGGGACAAATCAGACATTGTGTGTAATTTTTAACAAGTTCCTGCTCGAATCTGAGCAGGTTTCTTAGTTGTAAATGGAGAACCAGCATTTACCTCACCGATTTGGAGAGGATCAAAGAATAACAAGTGTCAAAGACCTGGGCAAGTGAGAAGAGCCTCTTTCAACAGCTGCTCGGTCAGCATCGATCTGCACTGCTGATGTCAAAGAGCACAGGACGGGACCCACCCTCTTGGAGTTTACAACTGAAGGTGACATTCATATAAGAGTTCTTTCCCAAACCAGCTCATCTTGGAGGAAGCTGATCTGTTAAGGTATCTACCTTCAGAATTTGAGGTGTTTCACACCAGGTAACTCACCACCCAGCTCATGATGTCTGCCCCCAGCTAGGCTGAAGCCAGTGTTTGCTGTCATTCACCTTCTCTGGGTTTTCTTCCACCTCCCTAAAATAAGAAGTCAGAGTTGGACAAATTTCAAGACCCTCTCAGGTAGCCACCAATCAGGGCATGGTTTGCTATTCCTTCCTAAAATGAAACTCCGTTGTAAGGCAAGGTGGGGCAGGGGCAGGAATAGGAGCTCATACTTCCAGAAGGATCTTCAGAGACTACAAGTCCTCATGGAGCCTGGGGCTCTAAGTTTTGCTCTCTGTTCCCATCCAGCACGGTGTTTCCTCCCACTCTTGCTGTGTCGTGTCGACTCCTGCACCAGAAGCTCCCCCTCATGCCTTGCCTTCCTGGCCAGTCCCTGTATTTCCTAAGCGACTCAGAGCAGAAGTCGCCTTCCCTCCAGTTCATCTATTTTTGCACTCAGTGCACTAGAGTATAATTTATTGATTTGAACATCTGTTCTCCCACCACACTGCAAGTTCCTCAAGGGTAGGGACTGTAATTTATAACATCGTGTCCCCAGGTCCTAGGTCAGTGCTCAGCTCATAGCAGGTGCTCAATTGGTATTGGATGGATTGACTAGTGATTTAAAGGCACTTGCTGAAGTTCCCAGGACATGGAGCTAGCAAGGAGGGCTGTAACCTAGACCTAGGGGTGCCAGGTCCTGCACGCCCCATCTCCCTGAAGCTATTAAGGGATCATCGAGGAAACCTGAGGAAGGAGGGGTCTCAGCCCAACTGCTTTAACTGTACTGCAGCCCAGGACCTGTAGGGGAAAGTATTCAAGGGAAGGAGGGGGGAGCTTCAGAAGCCCAAGCCAGGCTGCCTGAAAGGAGCCTTGGGGCGCCTGTGGCCTTTGCTTAAACCATTCCGGCATTGCTTGTTTTCTTCTCTTTCCCCTCCCAGTCCTCACTAGCCCTGCCCCGGCTTCCTGAGGAATGAAGTACCGGTTCCCTGCCCCCGCTGCTCCCTTTGCCTGGGTCCCTGCCTCTGTAAGTATGGCGGGAACCTGGCTTTCTGAATGAGATGGGAGGGGACAAAGCGAGCCACCCACCCCCACGCCTGACGAGTGCCCAGTTCATATTCCTGCTGTGACTGTATCTAAATTTGCAAATCGTCACCCTGCGCCCCACCATCATGTGTCATCTTTTATGCATGGCCACCTCTGCCGCGCGGCTCGGCCAGTTGCTATGCAACCGACGACGGCACCACAGGGGCCTGACATTAGTGAAAGCAAATTGACCAGCGGAGCCCTCATCCCGCATGCAAAGCAGCCGGGGCCTCCCCAGCCACCTTTTTTCTAGAGAGGACCACAGCCTCTCTAGCCTCAGTTAAAAACACGTAAAAACCCTGGACCTCCTGATCCTTGGAAAAAAAGCTGAAGTCTGTCTGGCGGGTGACAAGGACCAGTGGACAAGAAAGGGCCAGCTCTCTCCCCAGGCTCTAAAATTCTGAGCCTCCTCCTCTAGGACGGACATTGGCTCCTGCTGAAGGGGAAGGAGCCACTATTCAGTGAGCGCTTATCATGTGCTAGGCACAGGGAGCAGAGTATGCTGCAAAAGGCTCTGACTTCCTGGCTTCCAGCCCAGAGCTGTCGCTTCTCAGCTGTGTGTCATGCATGCAAATCACTCTACAGGACTGAGATCCAGCCAGCGGTGGAGGCAGACATTTCCAAGGATAAGAGAATGGAGAGCGGGTTGGAGTGGGAGGGAGGCCAGTAGAGCAGCAGGGGAGAGAAGATGAGAGAACAGGAGGAAGAGAGCATACTGCCTTGCACACCTCATGTGGAAGGTCTCCGGACCTCCTGCGGAGAGGAACAGAGGAAATTAGGAGCTGGCAGTTCAATTGTCCCCTTCTGCCCAACCCCGAATGGCCTCCACCAACAGGAACTTGACCTTGCGATTTCCCACTTGAGTAGACACCATTTTGCAGGAGGCAGCAAGTTGAGCAGGAAGGTCTCTGGAATTGATCAGCAGCCTCAGAACCTCAAATTTTGTCTCTCAACCCTTCTGAACTATTGCAAGTTACCTCTGCATTTGTGGTTTGTATAGTGTTTCAATCCGTAAAATGGATGTGATGATACACAGGGTTAAATGGCTGATGTATGCAATATGCCTGACAGAAAATCAGTAAATGCCTTTCTTCTATTCCCAACTTTTCCCTGATGCCCAGTAATCAGAGAAACCAGCTGCTGTTTTAGCCTGACTGGTCTCATCCATTTCTCCAGCTTCTTCCTCCCTTACTTCTTGCACCAGTGTACCCTTCCTCAAGCAGCTGCTTTTACCTGATAAACCTTCTTGAACATTCACTTCTGGGAAGTGTTGATTCATCTCTGAGGGTCCAGAAAAATACCTACATGCATACATACATACATACATAAATTCAGTCTAATAGTCAAGTCTACCTCACCAGACCATTCTCCATTCCTCTGTGGATGAAAAAACAAAAACAGAAACAAAACAGGAACCAAGACCTAACCCTTTCTTATTTAGTGGTGAGTCTGTGAAGCTTTCCTGAACTTTCTGGAGACATCTTTCAATGCTCAGTGGCTTCTCGAGGAGGGTCATTCTGATGCTCCTGAAATTCCAGGATCACATCTCAGCTTAAGGGTGGCAGCGAGGCAAAACTCAAAGGCTCATCTCAGGAACTTACTGAGTACCAAGCATAGTTCAAGACATTTTGCTTGATTTTGATCAATGTTCTAACACTTCACATGCACAAATTAATGATTCTTAGCTCTTTGTTGACACATTAACAATATTTTTAATTTCACATAAATGAGTGAAGTGGACATTACTGCTATTAACTGAGAAGGAAACAGGCCCAGAGAGGAAGTGACAATGATGGATCATAGGGTACAACAGCTGACAATGATGGTCCTGGGGCAGGTCCACAGTTCTACCTAAAAATGGGCTTGGAGAGTGCAATGGATGATCAGTCCTCTTCAGACTGACTTGTTCATTCTAAAATTCCATAGATTGCCAGAGAAAGCCATTTGCCCAACTCTCCTAAAGCCAAAACTTCCCAGGCTGGAGATGTGGCCAGTGATAGAGCACTTGCCTTGGGTTTGTCGCCTTTCTGGTACTACATGATTCTTTGCTTCCCCAGGAGTGATTCCCAGCACCAACACTGTAGTAGCACCCAGGCAGCACCAGTTGTAGCACGAAAGGAAAAGAAAATCATGGGCGGTTATGAAACCGCCCATGATACACACTAGGTGATCTGAGAGCACAACTCAGCTGTGGATCTCAGGGGCCCAGGACTCCATTTCTCAGAGTGGACTTCCATCCCATTAAAAAGGAGGGCAAGGTTACACACTGACCTTTTCAAGGACTGATAGAGAAGCCAAATGCTCAGCTCAAAAGTCTTGGTAGGTAGCAGTCTCCCTTTAGAAGTGGCATTTCTCCAAACCAGAGGTTTACAACCTGTTTCTGACAAACGCATTTCTTTAATTATTCAATGTTGAGATCTGTGTTGTCATTGTTGTTTAAAAGGCGACGTGCCAATTGTATTGCCTTCATGTTGTATTGAAAAGCATTTCTTCATTATTTGGACGACTTTCCAAACAAATTAAAAACTGTTGTAGCAGTCAAGCTCTGACTGTTCCATCTATTAGATTCAGAAGATGGCAAATTCCTTAAAACACAGATATAAACAATTCTGGTAACACAATCTGATTTTACAATTAATTTTCTGCCTGGGAAAGCAAAAGTTCTCCTACCCACTTTTTCTTGATATTTTCTGATTGTTCTCACACTTCTGGTTGATTCTTGGTTAAGGAAAAGCAGATTCTTAAATTCTGGAGCATATAAAAAATTACTTTTGTTTACTGCCCTTTGTTTACTGGGATGGTCAAGGTAGAAAAACTCAAAAAGTTTCTTTGTGATCTGGTCTTATGAGTTCCTTTTTTCTGTCATAGCAAACATATCTCAACACAGCATGGTCACTCAGGAAACCCATTTCATTTGCAGTCTGGTGGGATCCCAGCCTATACCAGACCGTGGGTAGACATACTCACAACATACTAGGGATGTGAGGCTAAAACAAGTTAAACAAGAAAGAGTAAATATGTAAGTAGTTTCTTAAACAGCAATAAGGAAAGAAAACATGAACCCCTGGTAGTGTAAAGGGCATAGGAAAGTAATCCAGATCCCAGGCTATGACAAAAATCAGGACTAAGTCTGGAGTTAGGTTTATGGCCTAATGGTCAGGATTGAACCTCAGGCTGCGATCTCCATCAGAGCTCAGGCTATGAGAAGGATTTGGGGCTCAGATTATCACTAAGGTTAGGACTTAGACTATTCCCTGGATCAAGACTTGCAGTCTGAGACTCAGATTAGTGCTCATTCTGAATATCATACCAAACCCTTCTCAGAGTTAAGATAACTCAGCTTGTGACATAGCAATAGGACTCACAATTGATTTTAGACTTAGTTCTGCCATGATTTAGTCAGGGAGACAACTACTAAAATTAGCCCACCAGCTATTAAGAGTTGTAGCAATTACACAGCCAACCAGGGAGAAGCTGGGTAGCTTAGCCGAAAGAAGTGGAATACTGGCTTTGCATGTGGGTATCCTCGGTTTCAGCACATATGGTTCCCCCAACCATTTCCAGGTATGGCTTCATGCTCACCTCACCAAGAAAAAAAAACAAGAGAGTGCCAGATTTTCCCAACTGAAGGACCAGAGAATGTCTTCAAAGAAGCCGAGAGTAGAACCATGTCCAAAAAAACCCGATCAATTTCATGCTAATATCCTTTTGTACAGCGGTTAGGCATTCGCCTTTCACGCGGCCGACCCGAGTTCGATTCCTCCGCCCGTCTTGGAGAGCCCGGCAAGCTACCAAGAGTGTCGAACCCGCGCGGCAGAGCCTGGCAAGCTACCCGTGGCGTATTGGATATGCCAAAAACAGTAACAATAAGTCTCTCAATGAGAGACGTTACTGGTGCCCGCTTGAACAAATCAATGAGCAACGGGATGACAGTGACAGTGACAGTTATTTTAACATGGGGCCTCACTCACTTTGTGTTCTCCAATTGCCCTCAACACTATTTGAAGCATTTGGGTTTGTGTTTTTAGGTACACCCTTGATTTTACTCTTGCCAACAAAGTCCAAAGAATATATCATTTTCTTCAACCTCAGTCCTTATGCTTTCCTGCTTACCACCCAGATGCTCTGCCTAGCCCTGACACTAATTCTGAGATTTCTTTGTCTGTTTTGTTGGGTGTACTGTTTTTCTAAGTGAAAATCCACTTATATCTTTGTGCTACTCACATTTATATTCTAGCACAAAGATCTAAGCTTTTTTTTCTCAGGCTTAGATTCAGTAGCTCTCATATATCCAAACCAGTAAAGAAAATCTGACTGAAATTAAGGGAACCAGGACAGTTCTGGGGCCTCAAGAAGTCACCCAACCACTCAGAGATTCAATGTCTTCATCTGCTAAATATAACAAAGCAAACCTCAGCTATTGTGAGAACAAATATTCAGAAGGCTCTGCAGTAAATCACTTATAGATGGTAGATGTGAAACATTTGTCTCAGCTTTATGGTACTGGTAGATCTTCACTGGGGTAAAATGGTAAAGTTCATTGTCTTAATAAGCACACATATGAGAAAGGAGAGAGTATGTGCTTCTGAGTCACTGCTTTGGGGCATGAGTACAGTTTTAAAGGCCCTTTTACTTAGTCTATGTGCTTATCTATATGTCTTAGATATATCTTAAGATATATCTTATCTATATATCTACATGTCTTATACGTCTTATCTATATGTCTTTCTTCAGAGCAGACTCTGAGATGAGGATTTATGTGCCAGTGATTTATGAAGGAAGTGTGACTAAGCAATGCCAATAAAGAATAGAGAAATCAGAACAGGAAGAAGAGAAGCCAAAGAAGGGTATGATCTCAAGCACAAGTTCGGAAGAAGGCAGATTTTAGCCTGGTCTGGTAGAAAGCAAGTTGGGCTGATTCAAAAGCACAACCCATGGGGCTGGAGTGATAGCACAGTAGGTAGGGCATTTGCCTTGCACACAGCCAAACCAGGTTCGATCCCCAATATCCCATATGGTCCCCTGAGCACCGCCAAGAGTAATTCCTGAGTGCAGAGCCAGGAGTAACACCTGTGCATCACCAGGTGTGACCCAAAAAGCAAAAAAAATAAAAATAAAAAGCACAACCCAGCTCTTACTGTCCCTTCCAAGCATCCGACAATCTTTGGTCAACTTCTGACACTTCTGACTATGAGGGAGGGCTTGTGCTTATGTCCTGTGACCTGAGAACAGTTCACTAAAGAAAAGCCACATGCAAACAAAAACGCTTGAAGTGAAAAGCAGGGATCCATGTGAACCAGCATAAAACATCAATGGCTTTCTGGCTACCCTTTCTCATTTTCTCATCAGAGTTCTGCTTTCTCTCTCCTAAAAATAATGACTTAAAACTGACCACTTAAAAACCTTCATGACTTCATGAAATCATGAAGGAAACCCTTATTGACTGTCAATGTCTGACCACCTCCAAGTCTTCATCAGCCATGTGCCCTTGATAGGCTTGGAAGCATTATAAAAGTTTGGGGATCCCTCAATTTCCTCACAGCCAAGCAACAAAAATAGAGATATGGTAGGGGGATTTAGGGGTCTAAAGGCCTAGAGCAAAGATATATAACTCAGCATAGGTTCAATGACTTCTGTGGGTAGACAGTTGCAGGGATGAATACAAAAGACAAATGGGAAAGTGAAGAGAGGATCCAACAGGATTTGGAGCATGAAGACAGGGTGGTTGAAATGTATTGAAACAGACTTAAAATACATTTGGGCACAAATTAAATAGCCTGGGAGCTGAATTTTAAAAATTAGTTCCTGTTTTCTTTACTTACTCACTGAGAAAACTTATTTTCTCATTCCAAAATAAAAATTTCCTCATTCCAAATAAAAATTGTTATACATCAACTATGGCCCCAGATTACAGAAAGAAGGAGAGAGAAGGATAAAATTGAGAGGATAAATAAGAAGCAGAAGGGAAGTAATAAGGGGGCAGGGGTCAAGGGTCTCAATAAGCATTCTACATCACATATCAGTGATATAGAAAAGTAATGTAACTATATATACTGTTCACAAAACCAACAACACTCTCAAAAATTGAAATCCAAACTACAACAACCAAACCTAAAAATGTGCTTCCCAATAATGCAGGCTGGGGAGTGGGAAGTAACCTGGGGACTCTGGTGAAAGGAAGTTGACACTGATGGTAGTATTGGTGCTGGAATATTGTATGTCTAAAACTCACCTATGAATAACTGTAAATCATGGTGATTTAATAAAATTTTTGTAAAAACTCAACAGAAAAATTACTAACTAGGTTTAATGGACACATATTACATGATACCTACTGTACAGTTTGGTAAGCTTTTGCATATGTATACATCTATAAAATTAAACTATGAACATATTCATTTCACCTGTTGTATTCTTAGTGCCCCCCAATCCTTGCTATGGCCCTCTCAGCTACCCACTAATGAACTATCACTATAGACTAGTTTGCATATTTTAAAATTCATGTAAATAGTGACAGCATATAGCATACGGGTAATGGGGACCTTCTTTGGAATGACAGTTTCAATAACATTGAGAAGAGAGAAATAGGTAAGAAAAACTTGTTTGGAATTCAAGAAGAGGTTGTGGATATCATTAACTTAAGAACTTGGGACTCTCCTAGGCCTTCTCAATCTCACTATATAGCTACTATCATCACCATCATCACCAAGCTTCAACAATATCTTCCTGAAGTAACTATACATTATGAAAATACCTGCTCAGCAAGACTCTTCTTGAGAATATTTAGTAGCTTAACACAACAATTAGTAGCTTAACACAACTGTTAAGCTAATGATTCTTCAGGATGATGATTTGGGTTATCCTAAGATGGGCAGCTCTCCTCGGGTCTTTGTTAGGCTCATTGATTTACTTGTGTGTAGTTATGGATCAGCTTGGAAGCTCTGTTCAGTGTGGGGGAGGTTGGGGTTTAGCTTCCTGCAATGAAGTCAACTAAATCACTTTCCTTTCATCATCTACTGGGTAAGCCTGAGTTTGGTCACATGGTAATAGTCTTTGTATCCCAAAAACAGCAAAAGAGGAAATTGCAAGACTTCTTGAAGTCTATACTTGGGACTCACCCAGCTAATGTCAGTCCTAAAAAGTGCGCTATCTCTTGATGGGAACATTTGTTAAATATTGTGGCCATTTAGGAACATTTTTCTATTAATTTTGGTGGATGTAAGATAGAATAAATTTTTTAAAGTTTTTTATTGTTGTTAACTAAATTATTCCCTATAATCATAGTATATTCTAATAACATGATGAAATCCCTGCTGTTTATTTCTTATATATCATTATTATTTATTAAGCATCACCAATATAGCAGAGATCAAACAATATTGCATAGCACTATTGTCCACAGAGTTTAGAGTCTAATATAAAAGACATCTTAAGAAAGTATTTATAGAGGTTTAAAAGTATCATGCTATATAAAAAACGCTATATAAAAATATGTAGCATGAGTGGAGATGTAGCTCAATGATATAGTGTATGTCTAGCACATACAAGATGTTGGTTCAACACACAATACTGAAAAAAACAACTTTATTAATGTTTTACTTTATGATTTTCATCTTTGGAGTCCTGACTTTTAAAGACTTTCATAACCCAAAAGTAGATATATAGTCATATCTCCAAATGGAATTTTTGGAAAAAAAGAAGGTAGACTTTCAGTTGAAGACCTATTTAATTTGGCTCCCCATAAAGCAAATCCAGACCTGGCCAGAAAGCCAAGGTTAAAAGAGGGAAATCCTCAGTTAATCTCCAGACCCAGATCTTGGCCTTTTTTTGGGGAAAGACTGATGTTTTGATCTCTATACATTGTGTTGCCTCCACAGTGGAGACTATTGAGAGAGGGAAGAGGTGCTCCTTCAGTGGACCTAGAGTTGGAACTGACCCAAATTCCAACTGTTATCTGCTGTCAGATCTCACAGGTGTTGTAATTCACAATCTGATGACAATTGGACCTCTCAGCAGCATATGATTGCATTTCATTCAAGTGTATATATTCGAATATACATAGCTCTAGATGGATAGCTTTATACCTCTTCTTTTTTCTATTCAACATATTAGGAAAATTGCCCTCTACTAATACTTAAATCAACCCTGGGAGGACATTGAATGAATCGAGAGTATTAAAGTATAATGAAATAGGAGGTGTTTATCCAAGCACCTCTCCTTAGAGAGCCTTTCCCCCGATCTCTTGCAACAGCTGGTCCAGTCAGCAGAGACATGGAGTATACAGACTTGGGGGACAGCCCTCTCTCCAATTTCTCTCTGCCTCCACTGTTTGGGCTTTGGAAAACACAGTGGGGCACATAAAAACTGGATTTTCAGCAGGGTGAATTTCCCCTGATGTGGTCTGGGGAACTGCAGCCCTGGAAAGTTCAGAGGAAAGCAGTTTGCCTGGTGGTATGTTCAACCCCCTAGGGTTCTGCATTAGGGATGTTGGAATAAAAACCTGAAGTAATAGTGA
Source organism: Sorex araneus (assembly GCF_027595985.1). Classification (NCBI taxonomy): domain Eukaryota; kingdom Metazoa; phylum Chordata; class Mammalia; order Eulipotyphla; family Soricidae; genus Sorex; species Sorex araneus. The sequence continues at coordinate 24,971,485 of NC_073306.1, read as the reverse complement.
AAAAAGTGGGGGCCATCCAGCTGATTTGATGATATAGCCTATATAGTTTAATCCACAGAAACATGGAGGGAAGGAATAGGAGAAGACAAGCTGCCAGCATAATGAGAAGCAGCTGCTCCCTAGACAAGCCCCCGCCCACCCCACCATCATCATCTTGCAGCAGGAACAGGTGTCACCAACATTGCTAGTCCCCAGCATGTTCTAGGAAGAAGACCCACTTCATTCACTTATTTATCCAATCAACATTGTCTTCTGCATGCCTAACCCACTTCAAGGTACTAAGATTACAGCAGTGACTAACATAGAACTAAATGACTCCATGCTCAAGCATCTTGCATACTGATGAAGAGAAAGACTATAAAGGAAATTACAGGAATACCAAGCTGGGAAATAAGTAAGGAATTATTTGAGGGAAGTGTCTTTAAATGGGGGTGAGCTTAACAAAACATGTGGGAAATCTATACAGTGATAACTTTAAATCAATTAAGAAAGAGATAGAGGAAGACCTCAGGAAGTGGAAAAATATTCAATGCTCATGTACTGGAAGAAAAAATATTATTAAAATGACTATACTACCTAAGATATTTTATAGGTTTGATGCAATCCCAATCCAAATTCAGATGACATTCTTCCAGGATTTAGAAAAATCAATTTTAAAAGTTTGTATGTAATCATAAAATAGCCAGAATCATGCCAAAAAATAAGAAATTGGGAAGCAGTTTGTTACCTAATTTGGAACTGTATTATAAAGCTATAGTGATCAAAACTGCATGGTACTGTACTAAAGATAGACCCTCCAATTAATGGGTCATAATCAATACGTTATGACAAAAATCTCATATATATGGGAAGTTAGTTTTCGATAAAGGAGCTCAGAACATGAAAGGAAGTTAAGATAGCCTCTTCAACAAATAGTGTTGGGAAAATTGGATAACTACATGTAAGAAACTACAGCTGAATCCATATCTTACACCTCACGCAGAAGTCAATTCAAAATGAATGAAAGATTGAGATTCGACTATAAAGTACATTGAGGAAATCATAGGTGGAACATTTCTAGATTTGTACATCAAAGGTGCCTTCAATGATCTGATAACAATGGTAAAGGCAGCAAAATCAAAAATAAACAAATGGGCTGACATAAAGTTAAAGAGCTCCTGCATGGCAAAAAAGGGAAAAAAAATAGCTTAAAACTAAAAGACAGCTAACTAACTGGGAAAAATATTTGCAGTCAACACATCAGATAAAGGTGTGATATCCAGGATATACAAAATACTCACAAAGATCAACAACAACAAAAAAAATTCAAAAACCCTATCAACATACAGGGAGAAGAAATGAATAGCTGTTTCTCAAAGGAAGACAGACAAGACAGGTAAGTAGGCAAGTGAAAAAAATGATCAGCATCACTTATCATCACGGAAGTCTTGATCAAGATGACAATGAGATACTTTCTCACACCATTGATAATAGCACATATCAAAAATAGTAGGAACAATCTGTGTTGGCAGGGATGTGGTGAAAAAGGAACACTTATGCACTGCTGGTGGGAATGTTTTCTGGTACAACCCCCGTGGAAAACAGTATGGAGAGTTCTCAGTAAACTAAGAATTAAACTACCATATGATCCAGTGATTTCATTTTGGAGCACCTATTCTCAGGACATAAAAACATTCTCTCAAATGGGCATATGCACACCACTATCTATTGCTACACTCAGTACAGTAGCTAAGATATGGATTCAACCTAGGTGTCTAACAACAGATGAATAGATTATGAAATTATGATGTACATGTGTACACACACAATGGAATACTAAGAAGCTGCAAGAAATGATGAAATCATGTAATTTGCTGCAACATGGTTGAAACTGGAAGATACGTTGAGTGAAGTAAGGAAGAAGAATAGAGACAAACACAATATGATCTCACTTAGCTGTGGAATATAAACTACTGGATGAGGAAATGTATTGTAGTAAAAAGGGGATGCTTAGATCATCCTTGAGCTTACTTCAGAGAGGAGGCAGACAGAGAAAGAAAGAAATCAACGGGGAAAGAAGAGAACAAGAAGTAATGAGTTAACAGGCATAAGGGCTTCAGTTATATCAGTGATATGAGTGAGAGCCATAGTTATGTACCCAAAACACAGATTCAACAGAACCGAAAACATGAGATCTAAGCAAAAACACTGAAACTTTGTAATGTGCCTGTCAAATTTACAGGTACAGTGGGGTTGGAATGGGGAGGGGATTTGAGAACAATGGGGGGAAGTTGACACTGGTGGAGATATTGGTGTTGATATTATATGACTAAAATGCAACTATCAAGGGCTGGAGCAATAGTACTGTGGGTAAGGCATTTGCTTGCATGTGGCCAACCCGGGTTTGATTCCCAGCATCCCATATGGTCCTCTGAGCGCCACCAGGGGTGATTCCTGAGTGCAGAGCCAGGAGTAACCCCTGTGCATTGCCAGGTGTGACCCCCTTCCAAAAAAGGCAACTATCAGTAGCTTTGTAAATCATGGCTCTTTAATAAAAATTAAATAATAAATAAGGTGCCGAAAAGTTTCATGGAGAAAGCAAGATTTGAGGAAAAAGAGGCACTATGAGAGGGTGGCAACATATATCACTACAGAAGTACTGCAGGAGCAATACCAGCGTGGGAGGACTCCATGGGTGCTGGACGAGAATATCTAAGCCTCTCTGAGGAGGCCAAGGAAGGTTTCCCAAGGAGATGATGGCAGCGAAGACTCTGGGAATGACTAGGAATCTTCCTGCTAGGCACAGGCATTAGGGTGCTCTAGCAGAGAAAAGTGTAGGTTCACAACTTTTCAAGATGTCCTGAAAGAAACTGCAGAGTAAAATGTGAAACCCAGACCCAAAGTGGCTGTAACTCACTAAGTCACGTAGCAACGATGAAACCAACAAACTGATGTTAAAGGAGGTGATAAATAGAGTTAGCCCTTACTACTTTCAGACCCTCCATTTTACACATTTAAGTGAGACTAAGCTTTTTTCAACCCCCCCCCCCCAAGAACCACCTTTCACCTCTTGGGGCCAACATTGCCCCTTTGAAAATAATGCTCCAGTCTTTCCTTTCCATCTCCTTTTCATTTTGCAGTTGATACTTTTCTTTTTGCAGTCTGATGCCAGAGACAGCAAGGGACAGGTGCCAGGGTTCCTGACTCATCCCTTCCACTCTTCAGACATACCCATGGAGATTGTTATTACTGTAATCCTCTTCCTACTCCTGCCTTTTCTTCTACCCTACGGCTGTATCCAAATTCAAGCCTTCAGCTTTCTAAGTGCCAGATTGCCTACAGTTAAGGATCTAGGGATCTCCTCATCTCAGTCACAGACTGGCCTATCAGGAGGTCTAAAGGGTCATCTGGGGCTTCCTTCCCAGAAGGCCAGTGTGAAAGGACAAGCATTTCTCAACTCAGGCCATCACTGTGGGACCAACAAAGCAAACCGCAGCCTCCCTGGAGGTTCAGCCCCATCACCTTTTCCAAATGCAAGACAAGCATAAAACTACTGCAGCAATGAACAAAAAAAAATCAACTTGGAAATAATTAAACAGCAAGGCAGCCACCCATAATGATATTCTGCAGCACACTTTGGGGACAGTTTGCTGCAAAAGCGCCTGAGCACTCTGGTTGTTTAATTAACATTGAAACGGCAGTTCCACAAGAACTAAAAACCCTGTTAATTTATGTGTCTCTTAATGATGCTCATTTAAATACTGTCAACTTTCCCTTGGTTTAATATTCATGATTTTGAGTCATTAAAATACCATGATCAGCTTGGGGCGGGGTGGGGGGGGTACTTTTTTATACACCCAGAAATACAACCTGTCTGAAGATAGTAATTTCCAAAGCCCTAATTTCCCGCCCCTCCCTCAAAAGTCCAGCCCCTGAGAGAAGATGAAACCAGCGGGGCTGTTTCTGGGGCTGTGGACAGTAAAGGGGACTGAGTGGTTTGCTCGTTTACTAGTCACTCTGCTTCAGAACCAAACTAGGCCTGCTCTCCTTGTCAGCAGCCACAGAGTTGGGGAGCTCAGTGGGCAGATGGAGGTTTCTGACATGCACCCTACAAAGAGGTCAGGATCCAAACCCCAGGGTATTCAGAAGTATGTCTGTCATGACTAGGAGAAACAAGTTACCTTAAAATATATTTTCTGGAAAAGAAGAACATTTAAGACTGATCGGGGTATCAGGACAGATGCCGATGAGATAAAGAGACTGAGGAATCACAAGGTCTCTAGAAAATATGTGGAGTAATTGAAGGCTCCACACAAGGTCTGCACACAGTGTGGATCAATGAATGAGCTCCATAGAACCCACAGACTCCACAAGCTGAAATACTGAAAGATATACATGCAAACTCTGTTAGACCATCTACCTATTAATAAGGAATATCAAGTCAATCCAACTCCAGATTACCAAATTCTAGCCTAAGCTTATCCACTAGACTGATCTCTGAAGATTTCAAATTGAGCAGGAGGTAGGATTGGCATCAGAGCACCAGCTGACTTTTCAGAGGCAAGTTCTATCTCTATCTCCTTGTATAATGGAAAATCTTAGAGCAGAAGTGAGAAATTATAGGCAGGACCTCTAGGATCTTGGCAAAGATGAATAAACCATAAATTATAAAGTTATGACCAAAACAACAGAAGAGTCGGAATGGTCAGGTTGCTTGAGCAAGAATGGAAAAGGATCACAGAAATAATTAGTAAGTGTTTATATGGAATCTAAAAACAGAATGCATCAATCACTGATTTATATAGAATTATTTATATTAGCAACCATGGTATATGTTTGGTGATATAATTGCTCCCATAGAATCAGTGTTTTCTTTATCTAACCTATATGAGCTCCGTATGAACTGCGTTTGCAGCACAACTCATTTTGCTGTGCTGAGTAACACAACATTAGCCAGGTTGAGTCTGCATACATACATAAAACTTGGCTCTCCCTAATCTCTCAAGTGCCTGCGTTTGATTCTTGGCCGGATTTCTGTAACACTTCACAGGCATCTTCTCTACAAGACCACTTTACAACACTGCAGTCTGCTTTAAATAAGCTTTTTTTGGGGGAAAAAAAGGTAATAAGTATGGGGTTAAGTCAAATCTATCAGAATCTTTTTTATCAGTTTTTTTCATAATTTAAACTTTTTTTATTTGGGAATCACTGTGAGATAGACCCTTAAAAAGCTATTCATGATTAGATTACAGTCATACAGTGTTCCAAACATTCCCCCATACCTCACACCCCAGGTACTATTCTTCTCTATCTCTCTCTCTCTCTTCTTTCTCTCTCTCTCTTTCTATCTCTGTGTACATGTGTGTGTCTTCCTCTTGAACATTGTTGTTTGCAATACAGATATTGAAAGGTTATCAGAAATATCCCTTTACCAACTTTTAACAATCAGTTCTTGTCCTACATGATCATTTTCAGCTATTATTGTCATACTGTTCCCTTCTCTATCTTACCTGCTTACCTACCCTCTACTCCACACACCCTTGTGGTTGATTCCAACCATTGGCCAGTCCTCCTATCGTAGCCCCTGTTTTCCCTGGCTGTTGGATATTAGTCTTAATACATGTATATATATATAGGTATATATATATATAGTCTATCAGCATCTTTTTATATAAATATCCTCTCCTCAAGCAGACAAACTAAATTTTGTCATGAAAATAGGCTGGAACAGGGAAGAGTATGCTGATTCAATGTCACTCAGAATTTGGCTCCTCTTAGTATCTTCATAAACCAAGAAAACTTCTCTAGTAAATCAAAATGAGGGTTTGGCTATATGGCTCAAGCAGTATACCACATACCTAGCATGTGCAAAGTGCTAAATTCAATCTCCAACACTACATGGCCCCCACCTGGTGAAACTCTGGTGGCCCATCAGCACTGCTGGGTCTAAGCATCACATCACTGGGCTGAGCACCAAACAGAACAGGTCCACACCACTGAGTTGACCATCACTTGTAAGTGAGCCTTACAAGAAAGAGTAAATAAATGCATATGATCTTCTGATCTAAAAACTTTAGATAATAATTCCTGATATGACTTTCACTGAAAATAACTGTTGAACTTAATCCTCTACTAAGTTTCTCCCCACTTGGGGAGCTCCTTTTCTTTTCTCTTCTACTTTCCATAAACTTTTCTACTTTCAAAAAAAACGTTAATCAATGTGCCTTCCCACTAGAATGTGAGCTATCTGAGATCATGAACAAGCTCTGATTATCTCTAATTTTAGAGCCTTATGGTCTAAGTTAGGGACTAGACCGACATTGAACTGAACTTCTGAACTTACAAGGATATCAGAATAAACACATGACATAAAGTAGGTAAGGAGCACTTGGTCAACACTCAGTAAATCATCGAGACCAGAAGGAGAATCAAAAGAAAGACTTCAAGCTCAACACCAGATCAGAATCCATAAGGGACATTGAAGAAAAAGTCGGCATTATCCTCCACGACATTGAAGCTAAAGGTATCTTCAAAGATGAAACACCACTGACCAACCATGTAGAACCAGAGATAAACAAATGGAACTATCTTAAACTAAGAAGCTTCTGCACTTAAAAGAAACAGCTACCAATGATCCTGGAGGCCCACTAACTACTTTTGGCACCAGCGGCTTCTTGCAGAAATGCCTCTAGACTGTGAACATGTGAACTGTGAACATGTAACTGTGAACAGTCCCATGCTGCCATGGGAGGGGAAAGGTTTTTCTCTCACTGCTTTTTCTTTCCCCAGAGGCAGCGCGGCGACTGCCATCTTATAAGACCCACTAAACAAAGGTATGAGCTTGCAATGATGCAATTTCTGGCAGAAATTTCTCTGGACTTATTTACTAAAATACCAGAAATCCAAAACTGCACGGCTGCAATATGCTCTTCATTCTCAGTAATGGAAAACAAATTATCAAATGCTGCCTTTTCGGCAGGCCTGATTGTTGGAGGAAAATTCCAAATAATAATAGTGAGTTTCCTGTTTAAATATTGAATGTAATCAAAGTAAAGAGAAAGTAAAGTGAAAACCATCAGCCACACAGGCAGGGGAGGGGGTGTGTGGGATGGGAGGTATACTGGGATTCTTGGTGGTGGGACATGTGCAGTGGTGAAAGGGATGGGTGTTTGATCACTGTATGACTGAGACTTAAACCTGAAAGTTTTGTAACTTTTCACATGGTGATTCAATAAAAAAAAAATTAAAAAAAGAAACAGCGACCAGAATGCAAAGACATTTTACAGAATTGAAAAGTATATTCACTCAATACCCTTATGATAAGGGGGTAATATCAAGGATATACAAGGCACTGGTTGAACTCTACAAGAAGAAAACATCCAATACCATCAGAAAATTGGGTGATGAAATGAACAGAAACTTTCTCAAAGAAGAAATCCAAATGGCCAAAAGGCACATGAAAAAATGCTCTCCATCACTAATTATCAGGGAGATGTAGATCTAAACAATGAAATATTATCTTACATCACAAAAGAACAAAAGCAACTGGTGTTGGTATGGATGTGGGGAGAAGGGACTCTCCTTCACTGCTGGTGGGAATGCCAACTGCTCGAGCATTTTTGGAAAACAATATGGACGTTTCTCAAAAAACTAGAAATTGAGCTCCCATTTGACCCAGCAATACCACTTCTGGAAATATATCCCGGAGATGCAAAAAAGTACAGTAGAAATGACATCTGCACTTGTATGTTTATTGCAGCACTGTTTCCAATAGCCAGAATTTGGGGGAAAAAACCCAAGTGCCCGAGAACAGATGACTGGTAAAGAAACTTTGGTATATCTACACAATAGAATACTATGCGGCTGTTAGAAAAGATAAAATCATGAAATTTGCATACAAGTGGATTGACATGGAAAGTACCATGCTAAGCAAAATGAGTCAGAAAGAGAGGGACAGACATAGAACGACTGCACTCATTTGTGGAGTATATAGTAACATAATAGGAGACTAACAACTAAGGTTAGTACAGATAAGGGCCAGGAGTATCGTTCCATGGCTTGGAAGCCAGTTTCACATACTAGAGGAAAAGGCAGCTGGGATAGAGAAGGAACCACTAAGTAAATGATGGTTGAAGGGCTTGCTCAGGATGGGAGATATGTGCTGAAAGTAAGCTATGGACCAAACATGATGGCTGCTTAGTACCTATTTTCCAAACCATCATACCTGAGAGAGAGAGAAAGAGAGAGAGAGAGAAAGAAAGAGAGAGTAAAAGGGAATATGCCTGTCACAGAGGCATGGAGTGGGAAGGGGTGAGAGTGGTGGGAGGGATACTGAGAACATTGGTGGTGGATAAAGGGCACTGGTGGAGGGATGGATACTCGAACATTATATGACTGAAATGCAATCATGAAAGTTTGTAAGTCTATAAAATATAAATAGCACTGTAGCACTGTTGTCCCATTATTCGTCAATTTACTCAAGCAGGCACCAGTAACATCTCCATTATGAGACTTGTTGTTACTGTTTTTGGCATATCAAATATGCCACAAGTAGCTAGCCACGCTCTGCCATGTGGGCGGAATACTTTTGGTAGCTTGCCGGCCTCTCCGAAAGGGACAGAGGAATTGAACCCAGGTCGGCCGCATGCAAGGCAAATGTCCTACCTTCTGTGCTATCGACTCCAGTCCACAATCAATCAATCAATTAATTATTTTTTAGAAAATAAAAAATAATTTTTATTATTTTATAAAAAAATCAATGATTGATTGATTTTTTTAAAAAAGAATCAACAGGGTAATAAAAGGAAGGCTTCAAGAGAATTTTAACTTAAAGTGCACTTTGAATGTTGGTAGGAAGTTGAAAGAGCCAGTTCAGGAAAGCCCATTTCTGCCTGTCACCCTTTTCCCCCACACTGGTTTCATCCACAGACATTTCTGAATATATGTACACTAGTTTAAACCTTTTCTATTCCCCAGAATAATCTTTTTTCCCATATTTCCCAGAAAACTCCTGTGCAGGCTTCAAGAACAAAAGGAGTTCTGGAATCACTACTTTCAGGAAGCCTCCACTAATTCATAACCTTCTTCTGATTCTCTCTGGTTCCCTGCATCCACTCTGTCCCAGACTCACCATACCTGTGGTCATCACTGTTTATAAACTTGTCTTCTCACTTGGAGGGAGGGTCTGCTTCTAAAACCATCATTGCATATTCAGTGCCCAACACAGAGCCTGGCACAGAAAAAAATGTTTGCCTTGTTGATGGAGAGCAGTCTACATAGGAGTGGCAGTCAGAGAATGTGACCTCAACCCTTAGTAGACAGATAAATGACAGTATGGTCACCAGGAGCAAGTCAGCATATCCCAGACAGTGCCAATTTCTTTCCCTCCCTCCTCTTACTCTTGAACTAACCAGCAACCACAAGGCAAGATCCTGCTACATTCTTCCTTCCTGTCTGTCTCCTCTATCACCCCCACTTCTACAACTCAAGCCCTATCAACTCTTCCTTCTTCCAACTACTACTCCCAAGCCCTCTATAATCCAGTCTCTAGGCACACCACCAAGCCCTTGCCCTGAAGGAAATAGAAGGAAATAGAATGTCTTAATCTGATCCAGAATGACCTCCAGACCACTACTCAACTCTCTGTTGAGCATTATTCTACAGCATTATTCTAAAGCCTTCTGGCTCCAACAATTCTTTCTCACCTCCAGGTTCCTTCACTTACAATTTTCCTTCCCTGGAAAACTGTTTCTCCTCCTTACCTCCTTTCCCCCAGGTAGCATCTCCACAATTTTTAAATCTCAGCCTCAATGCCACTTTCTCTATGAAAGCTTTCTCTAGTGTTCAGCTTCAGGTTGGTTTAGACTAGATCCTACTGTTTTCCCTGTTTCTCTTTCCTAGGACACTGGGCATTTGTCAGGTAGCAGGGAGGGTGTTCTGAGAGTGAGAAGTAGGAGTCAGTCCTCTACAGCATCTGCTATTTCCTGGCTCAGGTCACTCTTGAGGAATGGTTCTGGGCCCCACCCCCAGAACTTCTCTCTGAGCTTTGCAAGGGAAGAGAGCAGCTGAGCAACAGCGCCTTCTTCCTGACCTTCTGCCTCTGCATGTTCCCGTGACTCATTGATGGAAAACATCCACCCCTTCTGGGCCTCTTCCTTATTTCATCACTTTAATAAATTAAGAACAGATTGAAAAGCAGGAAACATTGTCTCTCCGGCCCCAGCACCCACATTCCAACTCAATTACAGGATTGTTTTTCGGGTCTGGCCAGAGGCAGCTGGGAGGCAAAAGCAAGAGAGCAGAACTCTCTCTTGCAGAAAGAGCAAGAGAAAGAGTTTCAACCAAGAGACCAGAAAAGGCAGGTCAGATTCCCACTTAGCTGCTGACCTGAGACTTCAGACAAATCAATTTATCTCTCTGAGCCTCCTCATTAATGTCTGGAAAATGGGTGATAATCAGAGGTGATGGGAGCAAATCAAATGAGAAGGGGAGTGTAAGAGTGCTTTGTAAACTGTCTAGCTCTAGACCATGGAGGACTACGGCCAACTCCCTTGGTTAGAGCTCTCATGATATCAGACACTCTCTTTCTCTCTTATAATAATATGACTCTGAGACTTTTTTATTGAGGGGAGCTACACCTGGCAGTATTCTTGTGTCTCTGCTCATTTCTGACAGTGCTCAAGGACCATTCTGGGGGTGGGAGGGCAAGTAGTGAACCCAGGTTGACTTGCAAAATAAATGCTCCCTGCTCACTGTACTATCACTACAGTCCAGCTCTGGAACTTTGAATGCAAACTCTGGAATTTCTTGATGTTAGGTAATTCTCCCATTCTTTGTGGAAGCAAAACTCAGAAAAAGGGACCCAATGGGTTTGTAGTCACATAGTCAACCATTGTTCTTTATTTTGAAGGTGACAGCAACAGTATTTTATTGGGGAAAACCATAGACTGAGGTCTGGGTGGAAACTGAGAGACAGCTTTCTTCGTAACTGCACTACTTGATTTCTTGCCAATTACATCAATACTGTGGCTTGCAGTTTCAGTTTTTCCAAGTATGAAATAAGGGCAGAGGGGGGATGAGTTAATAATCCTTGTCTTGATAACCTCATGGAATAGTTATTAAGATCAAATTAGACCTTTTATATGTTGTGAAGTTCTTTACAAATACAAACTGCTGTTAAAAGAATATTAATAATTCAATTATTATAATAGTAACTAATTAGTGATGGAAAAGAAAATTCCAGCTAGATTACATTGCCTCTTCTTCCTCAGGGAAAAAAATTGCATGACTTCTTTTGTTTATCTCTCCTGAGTTCCTTACAATCAATTGTATTGGAAGTCGTTCTCTAACCCAATGATCTCATGCTTTAGTTTAAGCCACTCTCATTTTCTGCTTTCACTTGAAAAGGAGAATAAGGTCACCATATCCTTTAAGAAAGCATTCACCCAATGTAATACCATTCATAACGCACATTTCTTCCTTCTAACTGCCATCGGAGAAGAGCACATTGGAAGAAAGTGATGAATTCCATTTTAGAAAGGTGGGTCAGAGATGTGTATAGATCTTTCAACTGAGATGCACAATAGGCTAGCTGGAAATAAAGTCTGGAGATTCAACAGAATGTTCTGTGCTGAAAATAGTGGTTTGGAGCCTCAGAATATAAAAGTGTCAGCTGAATAGCTTCAATCTTATTAAACTACTCTCCATTTCCTGTCCAAACCATCCACTGTCATGCCTCCCTGCATTTTTTTTCTCTTTCTTTTCTCTATGATCCTATGCATCACCTCCAGAGAGACTCTAACATTATGAGTGATGTAGTCACCCTTCAACAAACTGCTTCCAGCTAACTTCTATTTTAGATAATCAAGCCCAGGCCTTCAGATAACAATTTCAGAGATTTTATGATTACATGATTCCTCCAGTTACACCAACAAAAAGAGATGTAAGACAAGGGTAGGCTGCCTTTCAATTCTGAGACAGTGAATTCAAATTTGAGGCAGTGTTCTGACCTGAATTTAAGGCAAAATTTCCCTGGCTTGGGATTGGTTGAGCTAGTCAGGTAAGTTGGCAGGTCAATAGCAAGGATCCTCCTTTACTTCCAAAAGTATTTCCAGAAACTCTAGAAACCTCCACTGGAGCTATCCATGGTGCTGACACAAACTCCACCTTCTAATCAGGAAAGCCTAATGCCCTCTTCCTGTGGGCACATTGCAGATTTTAGGGATGGCACCTCAGTCATTTCCCAAGTGAATCACCAGCTCAAAACTCTACTTTTACTTTTTCTACTACTGACATTCATTCCCCTTTCAGATACCTGATGAATTTCTCAACATTCTTCAAAACTTATCTCTAGGCTATCCCATTGCAAGGAAACCACATTGACACTCTCAGAAATGGCTCTTGGGAATCTACTATGAAACAAGAAGTCTGGGGATGACTTTTATAGATGATAGCTTTTTTTAAGCCAACATAACTTATGGGTTAGTTGTTTATTTTATGTTTTCTCTCTCTTTTATCACTCTACTACTAAGCCCACAAGACAAGAGATTATTGTCTGGCACTAGTTTATCCCCCAGAAAATAGAAAAATATGTAATATATAGTATCACGAATCACACGAATCACGAAATCCCGTTAATCATCGATTTTTCGGGTGGGCTCAGTAACATCTCATTTTGTCCTTTCCCTGAGATCTTAGAAGTCTATCTCGACTCGGCCCTCCTAACGATGTTGCACTGGGGGCTCTTCAGGGTCAGGGTAATGAGATCCAGCTTGTTACTGGATTTCGCATATGAATACACTATGGGAAGCTTGCAAGGCTGTCCCATGTGGTCAGGAAACTCTCAGAAGATTGCCAGTTTCTCCCAGAGGGAGAAGTAGGCTAAAGATATCGCGCGGCCGCGCACTTCTGAGAGCTTGCTTTTAAGTCTCTCTCCAGACTTAACATATATAGTATAATGGAGAAAAACTATTCAATGATTAAATTAATTACCAAGTTATGCATGCAGAATCTCCTTGCCCTTGTCCCCGCATGAGGGTGTCTTCACCGGGCCCCCCTTGGAGGGGGGCGGGTTGAGTTTCCCTCCCCACCCCAAGCAGAGCCCTGGCAGCCAAAAAACTCCAGAACCCAGCCACAGCCATGCTCAAGGCCACTCTCCACATGCTTGGATGAGCCTCACCCATGAAAGAACCGACAGAAGAACCCAGATATGCTGAGAACCCGAGCCTGAGATCTCCAAGCCTGCTCGGAATGGGACTGGGCCCCCTCCACCCAGATCCCCAGTTTTCCAGTAGCTTGGCAGTCACACCCACAAACTGCCCCTGGAGCCATGCAATCTCATCAACAGCCAAGATCCAGAGACTATAAAACAAAACTCTCAGAAGAGAGTGATGCAGAATCTCACACTGCAGAGCCTGTCAAGCTACCTTTAGCATATTTGATATGCCAAAAGCAATGACAATAATAGGCTTCATTCCCCTGAATGCGACAAGGACAAATGGAGATGTTACTGGTGCCCACTCAAGCAAATTGAAGAGCAATGGGATGACAGTAATACAGTGATACCAAATTATATACAAAAAAACATTATAATATAAAGAGAGCTTTAAAATGCATTTTATGGGGCTGGAGCAATAGCACAGAGGGTAGGGCGTTTATCTTGCACGCAGCCGACCCTGGTTCAATTCCCAGCATCCCACACGGTCCTCTGAGCACCACCAAGAGTAATTCCTGAGTGCAGAGCTGGGAGTAACCCCTTTGCATTGCCGGGTGTGACCCAAAAAGAAAAAACTGCATTTTATATAGAAAAGCATATCGCATAGGTGTTTTTTGTCCCTTCACACCCAAAATTACAGTGGGTTCTGAGGAAATTGAACTACCATGGTCAACCTAGACAGATTAGTCACAAACAGGTACAAAAGTTTGGAGAAATAGGGGCTGGAGTGATAGCATAGTGGGTAGGGCATTTGCCTTGCACGCGGCTGACCCAGGTTCAAGTCCCAGCATTCCATATGGTCCCCTGAGCACCGCCAGGAGTAATTCCTGAGTGCAGAGCCAGGAGTAACCCCTGTGCATCGCCAGGTGTGACCCAAAAAACAAACCAAAAAAAAGTTTGGAGAAATAATGTGCCATTGTTCACCTACACAATTCAGCTTTGGAAAGACATAGTTACACTCTTATAGTTGAGGTCATTGATACTCCCAGCTTTTAAAAACACATACTTGTTAATCACAAATGAAGTTTACTGGATATGGGATACACTGAAGGAATTCTACTTTTATTCATGTGACTCAATGCATCCTTACAGTAGAACTTTATCTGAAATCACAGCTAGACCTTAATGTCTAAATAGAATCATTTTGAGAACAGTGTTTAGATCAGGTTCAGCTCGTAGTTTAAAATCAACTGAAAGCACTAAATTTTAAAATACTTACAAATAGCCTTACCAAAATTTTATCTCATTTGGTGAGATGTTTAATAATTTTGACCTTTTTCACTGAATATAAACCAAATTTAAAACTTCTTTTCTTAACTCTTATTTATTAACCATTCTTTCTTCCTGGGTTTCCTTCAGAGTCTTTCTGGAAATACTCACATTGGGAAGCATCTTGAACAATAGTATATAAATTTTGTACTTTGTCCTAAATATTGTGAAGAACAGGGAAGTGAGAACAGATTCTTAGAATCTTGGTCTCTTCATTACTTCCCTTGCTCTGTCTACCAAACCCCGTTATAGCCTACCCTGGAAATTTCATTTTCTTTGTGTAAGGGATGTGTCTTGGCAGTAGAGCAATTGTATGAGACCCTAAGATCCATACCTAGTACCACAAAAAAAAGAAATTTTGATCTCTACTCCCTGACTCCTTAGGAACTTTCTGAAGATACAGTAATATGGTAGTAACTCTAGTAATAAGGTGATTTGGGGTTTGTCTTATCTCCTGAAGCAAACTAACAAATAAAATACATGAAACAATGTTTTTTTCAGGTCACTGACCACAAAGCAACAAACATAATGACATAAAAGAAACAAAACTACACAAAGCATACTGTACAATTGTCAGTATTATTTTAAGAACCATTCAGTTGTCAGTATTATTAAGAGTTTCTCGGTCTTGGAACAGGGAGGAAAGACCCAAGAGGAACCTGGCAGAATTTCTGAATTGAGGAGTTAGACCAGATGGTTCAGGAAGAGCAAGGTAATGAAACTTCACCTGAACAGAACTGGAGAGAGAGATTATCACATAAAGAAATAGATCTATGGTAAATTTCACGAATATTGAGTGAGTATGAGTGAGTAAACTACACAAGATCATTGGAAAACCTATCAGTTTAGTGCAAACAGCTTCAAAAATAGACTATTCCCACTAGCCTACTTGAAAAGCAACAACTCAAAACAGCCTAAAGATGACTTAGGGGCTAAAATGATTGCTTTTCAAACATGAGACCATGAGTTCAATCTCTGGAGTACTCACATTCACTAATAGCAATCCTGGGAGCTCTACTAGGATTACGACTGGTAACCCTAACATCTGTGACTGCCAATTCTAAAATCTTGAGCTATAATATAGCCAAATATTACCAAGCACCACAACTAAAGAATATAAAACCAGGCCAGTTAAGCCAATTATTATGAGAGTAACCCCCAGCCCCCAGGAGCACTGGTTAAAAACTTAAAATTAAGACTCATAAGAATCCAACTATTTTCATCTATATTACTTAACTGTATCCCAAAATAAAACTCAAGAGTATTTAAAGAAATATAAAAATATCTTGCCCTCAAGAGAATAAAATTCACAATCTCTGGAATCCAATCAAAGTTTAGCTTGCATAAGAGATGGAAACATGTGACCCACACTGAGGAGAATCATCAATCAGAACTGATCCAGAACTGGAATAGAATTAGATTAAAAGCAAAGACATTCAACAGATATTTTGATTATATTACCTCTTTTGAAAAGTTAAGTGCAATCATGGAGCATATTTTAAAAGACCCAAATTTAATTTCTATTAAATCTGAGATGAAAAATACATTTGGTTGAGTTAATATGAAATCAGACCTACCAAAAAATAAGTGAAATTATAAATAGAAATACAAACTACTAAAGATTATGTACAGACAGGAGATAAAGTAATTTGAAATGATATGCTCATCAATGCCTTGTGGGACAGCTTTAGGAAACCTAATAAACATATAATTTGAGTCTGAAAGAAGAGGGGGAGGAAAACTTACTTGAAGAAATAATGACTGAAAATTTTTTCCAAACTTAATTAAATCTATAAAGTTGTAGATTAAGACCTGGTATGACTGTAAATACAATACATTTTTTAGTTCTCTAAATTAGTAATAAAAATCATAAAATTAATAATAGAATAAAATAGTAATATACAGAAGAACAAAGGCAAAGAGATGTATGCATATTTCTCAACAGAAATAATGTAAGCCAAAACACAAAAAGAAATATCTTTAGTAAAAGGCAAACAATTTATATGAACTGAAGAGAAACCAGCATACAGAAAGCAGTATCTTTAAGGTATAGAATGTAAAGGAAGTCATCAATCAAGAATTCTATACCTTATGAAAATATCTTTTAAAGGGCATAGAATAGAGCTTCTTAAATAAAGCTTCAAACTTACAAAAGTTAATGATTTTATCACCAGCAAAATGGCATTAAAAGATATTTCACAGGAGGGCTTCAAAGGTAGTTCAAAAAGTTAGAGAACATGCTTTTCATGCAAGGAGCTTGGATTAGTTAGATTCCAAAAAATTCATGATCTCTGGACCACCACTGTAGGTAGCCCTCAAGCATATCTAGGTATTATCCCAAAAATTCAAAATAAAAAGAAAGATTACAGGAAGTTCTTCAGGTAGAAATAAACTTAAATCAAATGGAAAGATGGATATTTATAATGGAATGAAGTATACCATAAACGGCAACTATAAGAATAAATGTACAAGATTTAAAATTATTGAAAATTCCTTTAAAAGGTCATTGATTTGGGGGGCTGCAGTGATAGCACAGTGCGTAGGGCATTTTCCTTGCACATGGCCCACCCGGATTTGATTCCTAGTATCCCATATGGTCCCCTGAGCACCGCCAGGAGTAATTCCTATGCATCGCTAAGGTATGATCCAAAAAAGCAAAAATAAATGAATAAATAAATAAAAGTTGTTGACTTTATAGGCTATAGAGCTGTAGTGTTGGAGATGTGACTAGGCACAAGAGCAAATTCCTTGCATATGTGAGGCCCTGGGTTTAAATTCCAGCATCAACTGGAAAGTAAAAAAATGGGTGGCTCAGACAGTTAGTTTTGGAAATGAAAAGTTATAGAAATTTTTTATTTCTATAATTATTCCACACTATGATATAATGCCAGAGTCTCGTTCATTATCGGAATTAACCAGACAAATCACTCCACCAACTAAGAACCGCCATGCACCACCACCCACGGAATCCAGAAAGAGCTATCAATCTGTCAATCCTGTCCGTGTGTTACCTATGCCTGCTGGCGTAGGGTAGGCACACGCTGAGCCAGTCAGTGTAGCCTGCGTGCAGCCCCGGACATCTAAGGGCATCACAGACCTGTTATTGCTCAATCTCGGGTGGCTGAACACCACTTAACCCTCTAAGAAGTTGGGGGACGCCGACCGCTCGGGGGTCATGTAACTAGTTAGCAAGAGTCTCTTGCCTGCAGGCCTGGCTGTCTTCCCTGGGGCCCCTCGGAGGGGATGGGCTCCAGTTTCCCTCCTCATCCGGAGCAGAGCTCCTGGCAGCCAAAGACCACCGGAACCTAGCTACAGCCATGCTCGAGGCCCCCCTCCACACGTTCGGATGGGCCTCACACATGAAGGTACCGGCAGAGGAACCCAGGTGTGTGTAATCCCATCAATGGCCAACATCCAGAGCCTTAAAAGCAAGCTCCGGATATCTTGTAGCCTACTTCTCCCTCTGGGAGAAACTGGCAATCTTCTGAGAGTTTCCTGCCCCCATGGGACAGCCTTGCAAGCTTCCCATGGTGTATTCATATGCTAAATCCAGTAACAAGCTGGATCCCATTTCCCTGACCCTGAAAGAGCCTCCAGTGTGACATCATTGGGAGGGTCGAGTATAGAGAGACTTTTAAGATCTCAGGGAAAGGACGAATGGAGATGTTACTGAGCCCGCTTGAGAAATCGATGATTAACAGGATTTCATGATCATGATGATATAATACTTATGAAAATAGGCACTTAAAGGAGCTCAGGTGGTAATTTTGTATGTATTTTAACATATTTTTTAATTTAAATATAAATGACTAGTCAAACCAAAAAAAATGTTCTGTGCAGTATAAGTACAATATATATATGACAAAGTTAGCATAAAGGTCAAAGGTCAAGAGGGAAAAATGTAAATACATTGTTATAAAGGTCTTACTTTCAGTGTTTCCCAAGTAGGTGTTACCATCCACTCTGGGGAACACTGGAACAATCCACGGTGGTGGCAGCAGCCTCTGGTGCAATTGTGGGGTGCTTTCTATTTGTTTACTTGAAGAAAATAAATTTCAGGGAGCACTGAGTAACGACTTTTTTTTCCTGAAAAGGGGGAAATAGACCAAATAAGTTTAGGAACCACTGCTTTACATGAAGTGTTAATTATATAGGCAAAAGGTAAACTGTGATGTTAAAAATGTATACCTTAAGCCCTAAAGCAACCACTAAAATAATAAACCAAGGAGTTAATAAACTACAGAAATAAAAATTATTTTAAATATTGCCATCAGGATGATGCCAGATGTAATATAACCCAGTTCATATGAATAACTCCATGAACATCAATGGCTCCCTGCCTCCCAGAGCCTGTGGAAAGACCATGAGAAGAGCACTCATCTCTGCTTTCTCGATTTAATCCTCAAAGCTATCTCCAGAATGAATAGGTCACAGGAATTGTCTCCTACAACAGATGAGGAAACTAAGAGTTTCTGGGGAAAGGTATCTTGTCCAGGTCAAACACAACAAAGAACCTTCAAATTTTCTTCATCGCACATCAAAGCTGTTTTAGCCAGACCCCCAAATAGACAATAGACTCTTTCTTCAGAAATTTATATATTCCTTACCTCCCTCTATTCTTTCTCTCTCTCACTCTCTTTCTCTCTCTCTCTCTCATAAATACAATTTGGCATGAATTAATGATGAGCCTGCCTGGCCAATTACCAGGGCTAAGTGCTCTCCCACTGGGAGCAGCTCCCACAAAGCACTAAGTGGTGTGGGCCTAGTGGAGGGGGCCCCGCCCAGCCAGGCCCTGCGCCCTCCTGGGTCCAGGCTTAGAGGAAGCAGCTTTCCAATTAGCTTTTGCCAGACAGACTGGCTTCTCTGCACAGCAAATTGGGTTACAGAGCTCTCCTCCAGCTGGCCTCATCTGGTCCCACCCGCCCCAGCTAAGAGGGAGCTAATCAGCAGTGAGGTCTTGCCTGCATCCTTTAAGCATTGTGGACAGAGATCTGTGTATACCTCAGGCCCGGCCCACTAAGATGGCATTCCACATGCCAGTTGAGGTACCCTAGATTGGTCCAACAATGGCCTCAGGGGTCTGGGGTTGAAGTTCCTGCGCTAACAGAAAACAGTGCTCCTGGAAAGCTCCAGAGGTCTAACATGTTCTCTCTGCCCATCATCAAACAATTGTATATTAATATAATTAATAGAGAATTAGAGCTATCCCATCCCCATCACAAGTCATCAGACTGCAATTTTTAAAAAATTTTTTTATCACCGTGAAGTACAGTTACAGACTTACAAACTTCCATGCTTACATTTCAGTCATACAATGATCAAGTATCCATCCCTCCACCATTTACTTGGTGATCCCTTTTCTAACTGAACTTCATTTTCCCTGAGTATGTGAGGCCAGCTTCTAATCTGTGGAGTAATCCTCCCAGTACTTATCTTTAATAATCTTAGGTGTTAGTCTCTCATTCTGTTACTTTATATTCTACAAATGAGTGTATTTTTTCTATGTCGGTTCCTCTCTTTCTGACTCATTTCACTTAACGTGATACTTTCCAGGTTGATCCATCTATATGTGAATTTCATGACTTCATCTTTTCTAACAGCTGTATAGTATTCCATTGTGTAGATGTGCCAGAGTTTCTTTAGCCAGTCATCTGTTCTCGGCACTCAGGTTTTTTCCAGATTCTGGCTATTGAACAGTGCTGCAATGAACATATAAGTGCAGATGTCATTTCTACTATACTTTTTTGCATCTCTGGGATATATTCCCAGAAGTAGTATTGCTGGGTCAAATGGGGGCTCAATTTCTAATCTTTTGAGAATCGTCCATATTGTTTTCCAAAATGGCTGAATCAGTAGGCATTCCCACCAGCAGTAAAGTCCCTTTCTCCCCACATCGACGCCAACACCGGTTGCTTTTGTTCTTTTGGATGTGGGTCAGAGACTGGAATTTTTTTATTTCTTTCTTTTCTAGCACCTCAAATGCAGCCCAGATGTCATTTAAATTTGGAGGGAACATAAGGAAGGGGTGACTGGCACCTCACCACAACTGTCTTGGCCCATGTGTACTTACTCTGAACCAGTCCATGCCTCAGGACAGAGCTGAGACCCCTGTCCATGTGGCTCTAAGAAGGCCTGGCTTGCTCTGCCACTCCCTCTAGTGGACATTGCTACCCAGCAGTACTGAGGCCCAGCACTTCACAGTTTACGCAGAGGCTGTCCCATTTGGTTAACATGTGGTATCCACCCCCCTATGAGGTAGGCTGAGCTGGGAGGGAATGCCACCGCACATTAGAGACCAGGAAACAGGTTTGAATAGGTGTGGGAAGGACTCAGAGCCCATCTAAAGCAGGCTGGTCCTGAAGACCAGGTGCCGCTCCAACCCACTTTTGCTCAGGGGAGTGTTCTCAGCTCTCCTTCAGTCACAGTGTTATTTTCCCCAGCCAACCTAAGGGTTGCCATGACATTTTATATACTGGAATCCCTTCCTGCCCCCTGCCACGGTTACACTCACAGCCTCTCATAAACAACCAGCCTTTATCCTGTGCACCCACCACCACCCAGTACACAAGAACCAGTTCTTGTCTTCCGAGAGTCATAGGTTTGTTAGGAAAAAATTATTACAACAACATCATGTGACCAGTATACACATGATACAGGGCTGGGCAGATCCAGGACCCTGGTCCAGAGGAGAGATGGCACCAAATCAGAGGAGTCAGACACAGAGAGGTGGGCTGGTAGAGAACATTCCAAAACAATGTTCTGGACAGTAAGAGAAATGCCTTCAAGAAATTTTGATCTGTCTAGAGCGTGGAGCAAGAGACTCCAGTTTTCTGTTTTCTGATCTCTAATATCAGAGAGGTCTGGCCTGGGACTGAGATGATGCAGGTCAGACTATGAGTCGTCCTATACACCACTGTCCAGGTGGAGGTTTGGGGAGGGGGCTGAGCTGTCTGTGAGGTGGTGGCTGCAATCCCACAGCTAAGTGAGTTTATGGCCAAATGTTCTCATAGCCATCAGGGAGCTCAGCGGAGACAGGGCCTCTAGGGAGTGAGCAGTTGGTGATGCTGAAAAGTGTCTGCCAGGAGAATTCATCTGAGAACACTTTCCAATCCCAAGAGGTCAAGGGGCCCTGTCGTTCCTCCCAGGTGGAGGCCCTGAGATTGCACAGTCATCCATAATTCACTCAGCAAACACTCACTGGGCCTCCTGCGCCAGAGTATGAGCTAAGTTCCAAGGTTGCAGAAATAAAACTCCTGTGGTCTCTGCCTTAGGAGATGTGCAGCCCAGGGGTGGGGAATAAAGGGGGAAGTCATTACCAAGCTGTGGGAAATGGGCTCACAGGGGAGCAGCAAATCTTGTCTTGTCTGGGAGCCAAAGAGAAGAGGATATTTGAAATAGACTTTAGGAAGTAAGTAATAGTTTGTTGTGGGGGAGAGGGCATTCTAGGAGTCAGAAGAATAGCAAAAACTTTATGGGATCTCAAGGAGCATGGAGAAACAGGCAGCAGTTAGGTGTGGGGCAATGGTGGGGGACACCACTACAAGAAACAGATTGCCAGATGAAGAGCTAAAATGCTCTCCTAATGAGTTTTGGATTTTATAATGGAGACTAGTAGAAATCAGGGTGGGGTGGAGGGAGAGAGAGAGACAGACAGACAGAGATAGAGAGATAGAGCAAAGCTAAAATGAGAATTTAAGCAGGATCTTATCTGAAGGGACCTTTGGAGAAATTGGTAGAGTCTGGGGACCAACTGACCATAGAGGAGATATATGTCTCTTACTTTTTCAAATTTCCGGGTTCTACCACATGAACCTTTTTCTGTCAAGCAGGTATGAGGAGTCATCAGTAAGCTAACGGAGCCAGAGAAATACTGCAGAGGGTAGGGTTCTTGCCTTGCATGGGGTCAACATAATTCAATCCCCAGCATCCAATATGATCCCCTGAGCACCATCAGGTGAAAAAAAAAGTACAGAGACAGGAATAATTCCTGAGCATCACTAGATATGGACCCAAAACAAAAACAAACAAAATAAGTAATCTAAATGATATTGGCCACAGAGTCCACA
Organism: Sorex araneus; assembly: GCF_027595985.1. NCBI lineage: Eukaryota > Metazoa > Chordata > Mammalia > Eulipotyphla > Soricidae > Sorex > Sorex araneus. The sequence continues at coordinate 24,948,958 of NC_073306.1, read as the reverse complement.
CCATCCACTCAGTCCAGTAAACTGGAATTCAACACTCACCTTAGTTACCAGATCTGCTGGGGAGGACTCACAGAATAAGCAGTGAGAGAGCATGTGGAGGGGATAAGGAAGGGTCTGTAGGCCTCTAGCAGGCAGCATGAGAACAATTCATATCTCAGTCCTCTGACAGAAGTTCTGGAAGATGCTATCCAACAGGTTTCTTTAGTGGAATTATGGCTAAGAGAAAAGTAAGTGGTTGAAAGAAGAAAGAATAACTCTTTCTCTTTCCTAGGTTACTGAGTTAGCCCCCCCCCCGCCCCAAAGCATTACAGTCCATTCAGTGGAAACACCAAACTCTATTTTATAGCATTGGGTATTTCAATTGCTTCTTATAAACTATAAATGAAACACTTCCTATATACTATAAATAATCCATATTTTATTTAGAATCATCTTCTTTTATGGGATTATTTCCTTTGCACTTATTCCCAGAAATGGAAATACCATGTCAGAGAGCAGGGATGATTTAAAGGTTTTTGCTACTTCTTCTCTTTCTCTTGGAGCCTTCTACTTGACCCCCATATCCAATGCCTTCTTAACCTCTCCTTCTTGCTCCTGGAACAAGAGTTCCCTGGATCCCCATTTCCTTTCTGTGAGACAAGAGCCAGTGACTCTCTGTCAACCTCACGGACTAGAGATGGAAGTGACTTAGAGGCCCCAGTAGAGCCAAGAAGGTCATCGACAGCACCGCAAAGCCACACCACTACCTCTGCCAGGTAGCCACCCAGGTCTGCCTCTCAGAAGCTGCATGATCTTGGGTCAGTGAGCTGACCTCTTGGTACCTCAGTGTTTCCATCTTCAAAATAAGAATGATAAGAATTACAGTAGCTCCTTCGGGCTTAAGGGGGTAAGTGCAGAAAGCCAGGAGCAAGAACTATGACTGTCACAACTATGCTACTTGGGGTAGGCAAAAGCACTTGCAGGAAAGGTGACAGCATTTTCCCCTGCAGAGGCTGCCCCAAGGAGTAGGGGGACTTAGTCAGGTGCCTGACGGAGGAAATGGGGGTCCTTTGGAAATGGCAGAGCTGGCTCTAATGCCAGTGCCCACCACTCCCAGACCGGCAGCTGGCACAACACGGGGCTTAGACCTCCCTCCTGCTCCCCTTTCACCCCACCCTGTGGCTGCTGTGGCCTGATCTTATTCCTTTTTCATCAGGCTGCCTAACTGACCGGAAAACGCAAACGCATCTCTAACCGCCTGCCATGGCGCCCACCCCCACCCCTTCCAGGAAACCGGGCCCCAGCGCCAGCCTGACAAGCAGCACTTAATTCTTTATTGAAAACCATTAGCTGGAGTTCAGTTCTCTGAGCCCCAGTTTCAAATTACCCACAGGAAACGCCAGAGCTGAGAGTGGCTTTCAAGGGCAGAGCCTTCTCCTCTGAGAGGTTGGCTACAGAACCCTGGCCAAGGGGGACGTTTTTTATTTCAAGAGGCTGTAACAACCACAGTGGACCGTGGAGCAGCAGCAACCTTTTCACTTCGACAGTGCCTAAGAGCTGATAAGACTCCCCTTCCCTTTAACCTCCACCAGTCTGTCTGACGGGAAGTCACCCGTGAGGGATGCAAAAGTCCAAGGCCTCTGGGTCCCACAGGCCAGTGGGTTGCAGTTGACCTGAGCAGATTCTGTCCCAATACTTGAACAAGCACGCACAGAGGTACCTGTTCTGTGGGAAGCAGAGCAGGAGAGATAGGTGAGGAACACGGGACCTTGGGTGCTTGAGGAGCTACCAGTCTTTAATGGGAAGTTGAACAATGAATCAATTCCACCCTGTTCCTGCCATGGGACCCTCAGTTCTCACCTTTCTGCTACAAACTACCTGGACCATGGTGGGGTTAATGAGTATCCATGGGCATGCAGAGAGTTCTATGGCTAACAGGGAAAAGAATAGGAGTGACAGTATCACCACAAGGATCCTTTAATTTTTTTCAGAACTGTATTTTTTTCTTTCCACATTGTTTTGATTAAAGCACTGTGATTTACAAAGTTATTCATAGTTGCGTTTTGGGCATACAATATTGCAGCACTGATCGCACTGCCAGTGTCAACTTTCCTCCACCAGTGTTCCCAAGTTCCCTCCCATATCTCCCCCACCCGATATAAAAAAAAAAAAAAGAATAGGAGTGAGGGGATTTTTTTTAATGTATCCTCAATCTTCACCCAGACATCTAGCCAATGGAGAAACTGTATTCACTTGTTCATTTCTAATTGCTTAAGGTTACCTATGTGCCAGGCACTCTACAGACTGTGCTACAAATTGTTTTTAATGACTCTTTCAGATCACCTTTTGAGGTAGGCAATAATACAATTCCCATTGGCCAATGAGGAAAGTGAGGTCAGGGAGTTTAGGTAAATCACAGGGGATAAGGCACAGATGACAAGATTTTGGCACAAGTTATATTACTCCAAGATTCCCACTGCTCCACTTGTTACCATTGATGCTACAGTTTTACAGACCCAAGAGAATCAGGTTGGAGAGATAGAAGAAAAGTTAAGGCACTTGCCTTGCTTACAACTGGCCATGGTTCAATCCCCTGGCACCAGGTGTTCCCCCAGCCGGAGTATCCCCTGCACTATCAGGTATTGTGCAACCCCCATCCAACCCCTTCTTCACCACCATCAAAAAAAAAAAAAGAGCACAAAAGAGAATAGCAGGCCTGTGTGGGTGTCCAGGAAAGTTTCCCAAAGGTGAGGGCATCCAAGTTGAATCATGAGTGAGATTCAGGAAAATGAAAAAAGGCCAAGAAGTAAGTTCCATGCAGGGCCTATGGCCAGTTCAGAAGCAGAAAATACCCAAGGATATGGGAGGATTAAGGCTAGTTGGAGTTGTGAAAACATCAAGACCAATTGCAGAGGGTACAAAGGCACATTGCTCTCTGGAAGTGGGTAGTCCAGGAGAGAGATAAGGATAGGTCAAATGACTTCATGTTTGAGACAAAATGGGCAAGAAATTTTAGCAAAAAAAAAAAAAAAACAGCTCTTTGCTTGTGTATCACACTTTCTCCTCCCTTTCTCCTAAAAAAAACTGAACAAGAAGGTCCTAGGCTGGAGGAGGAAACAGCTTTGACTTCAAGAACCAGGAACCTGCTTCGAGAGTTGGTGCAGCTCCCATCTTTCCTGATTTTGCATTTCCTCTTCTCTGCAAAGGGACCTTTAATATCCACCTCCCACTACTGAATGTTATCATTCACAACAGTCATTTGAATACAATAAGGAGATTGGGTTTCATTCTAATTTACTTCATTTTACAAATGTGGATGCTGAGGCTCAGAGACATTAATAACTTGCCACCGGACATAGACATAAAATGCCTAGGCTGAATTTGATTTCAAATCTGCTGAGAGTTCCCCTACCTCTCTGTCACTTCCACTCCCCAATCTCAGTTCAGATCTTTATGGTCCAATACAGCAAGCCTGACCCTCTGCCTTCAGTGCCCTTGTTGGATGGAGGAAGACAACAGCTGTGTCCCTGAGCTTCTATTTCCAGGCAAACACATACAGCCTCTCATTCAATGATTTCCCAACCCTCAATGGGGACTAGTTCTGCCAGGAAGAAACAGGAAATAGTAAGCAACAGAGGAAGCTCTGTGTGTCCCCACCAGGATTGAAAGTCCCCTCAAACCCCAACCTCAGGCCCAGCAGTCAGAAACCCAGCAAACACCAGTCATAGCAACCACAGCCCACTCCCCTTCACTGCACTCAAGATGGACACGAATATTGAAATCCAAGGAATCAAAACACCAACATTTTTTCTCTTCCTGCCCCAAATGGCCCTTCTTAGCATCAGATCAGCTCTCTTGGCCACCTTGCTGAATGTGGTGCACACTCATTCCAGAAAATGCTGACCTCTGCTCCAAGTAGCGTTGTCGGCAGTTTTCTAGACATGGTTCAGCTGTTTATTTATTTATTTTTGTGTTAGCAAAGAGGAGAAAATCACATCGGTCTAAAACGAATACTAATGAAATGCCTTCGTTAGCTTCCTTTGTGATAAGAATGAAAAATCGGATTTCTGCAGAATTGCAAGCCATATATTTCTTTCTTTCCTCCAACCTTTTTTTTTTTTTGCCCTTTCCTCTGATCGTAAGATTAGGTACGGCCGAGAAGGAGAGTAAAGTCATTTCATAAAAAATATCTGCATTTTTAAGGGCGCCTTTGTTGCAGAGGGACGTGGCGGTGCAATTTCTCCAAACCCACTTTTTTCAGCCTGTAAAGCAAATGTACCTATTTGTCCTCTGCTGCAACAATGCCAGCTGCATTCAATCAACTGAGAAGCTGCAAGCCATAAACCTTCTTCCCTAGCTAGGGAGGGGGGGCCTAGGGGGAGGGAGCAAGCAAGAGAAGAGGAAAGCCATAAAAATTCATCAGAATAATGTAGGGATGAGACGCTCTCCGATCGCAGGCAAGCAATCAACCAATCACTCATCCCGTGGCATTTACAGCACGTCTCATTCCCCTGTTCCTTAAGGACAATTGATTTTTCCTGATTCCATTAGCATAACGGCGTGGAAAATGTCTGCAGTGCAATATTTCTGGAAAGTTCCAACAAGTAGGCTGGGCACTGGAGTGTGACCATCTCCATAAAGCTTCCTCAGGCTCTGCGGCAGACACTGTCACAGCCACTGCAAAATGCCCTGAAAAAATGGCGCAGCCTCCAAAACTTGGGTACCAAGGATGCCACAGGGGTGTCAAAGCAGGTACTTGGCACCAACATGAAGCCCCTCATCCTCCTCCTTAAGCAGAGAAGCATCCTTTTCTGCAACATGCAGTACTAGGACTAATAAAGAACAAGCTGAACCCACCTACCCAGGAAGACCCACATCACAGATTCTGAGTCCGTTGTGGGCTCCCAACATTCCAAGATATGGTGCTGAGAAAAGAATGCTTATTGTGGTTATTCCTCTATGTGTAAACAGGAGTCTGCAGGAGTGGGTGCTCAGGAGTCATTATTCTGCATCTCTGTCATTTTAATCTCCATCACCTTCTTCACCAAAACAGCATGTACTTAAGGAGGGAATGTGAAGAGAGTGGGATCAACATAAACTTGGCTTCACGTTCTAGCTGTTCCTTCTTTGTGATCATGGGCTACAGTTAACCTACCTCTCTGATCTTCTACTTCTCTTTATGAAAGCTGGTGGGATGGGGAGAATAGCATAGTGGGTAAAGCACTTGCCTTGCATGTGATTGACCCAGGTTTGATCCTGAGCAGAGAAGAGTAAGTCCTGAGTGCAGCCAGGTGTGACCTGAAAACTAAAGGAAAAAATAAAAATCGTGGTATACCTTTATTCCTTGGTTATTGTGAGAATTCAGTGAGAATATGTGAAAAGCCCCTAGCAAGGGGCCAAATGATGCATAGTGACTGTTTGGCAATCTCTTCTCTTTCCCTCTATTTAAACATTTATTTTCCCTTCTGCCCACTAGTAACACAGTTCTCTCATATCAGCTTCTACCAGTCAAGATGGTGAAACTATACAGTGCTGAAAGGAAACATACAAAACCCAGAATGTTTCCATCTGCTCTTGCAAGCAAATTGAAGACATGGTTATGCCTTTTAGGATGCACCTGGGACAGCTTCTTCATCTCATTCAGTCTTTTGAATCAGATCTGTCTCTTTTCTCACCCTCTTCTCTCTTCCCACATAATACCAAATGGATCTTTATAAAACACATATCACCACATCTCTTCTTAAAACCCCTCAGTTGCCCCTCACTGAATCTATTCTCTTTAAATTTCAGCTCAAGCTGGGCATCTAGCAAGAAGCTTTCTTTGACCCCCAGCCCCCCACACATTTTACACTCTGTTTTGATCATCTTTATGCCCAAGTCTTCACCATAAATATGGTAGGCACTAAAATGCTGCTTTTCAGTTTGGTGACCTCTTATAGCACCTGATGCTCAGCCAATGCTGAGGAAATATACTTACAAAGGTACTGATTCGTTTAAGATTCTAAGGTTGACCAGTGTTTGAAGAAGCTATTTGGATGCTGGCCATGGTCCTGAATCTTGAGGTACTGAGTACTGAGGAAGAAAGGCTAAAGAAGCCTGAGTATGGAGAAAACAAGCCACAATCATTCAGATAATCTCTAAATAGCCCATATTTTGAGAGCTGAATGGGCAGAAAATCTGAGGACTTAGTTTTGATACATGAGTCTGCTTCAAATACCTGGCTTAAGATGCAAAGTCTTTCTGTATTTCTGTTTTTCTTATCTGTCAAGTGGAAAAAAAACCAGACCCTCCCATGTCACAAATGATTAAGAATTATGACATATGTACCTGATTTAAGTGCCTACTATGAAAATCATCCAAAAATCCTTCCAGTCATTTCCATTCTTATTGATGTAGTATCTACAATGATCAGAACAGACCTGGCCATGTGTAGTGCTTGCTGAGACATCATCAGAGTGCCTGGAACCTCGGAAGTCACAGAGTCAACCTCCTCCATGCCAGAGCTTCTGTCCGTTGTAGTTTGGAGCACTTGGGATCTCTTAAAAATGCCTTTTAACCCTTGAGAAACATGGATAGTATGATGATGACTGTCATATTGGCCAAGACAAGCGGAGTTATGAAGAGATAAGGATTATGGGATAAGATTTAGGAAGATGGTTGCAACCAGATGCCTTACTATGTGGAGACTAAAAACTAAGCCTAGAGAACACCAAATCCAAACCCATATGTTCTGCATCAGATCTCATAATAAGTTAGTATCCAGAATGAATAAGATGTAGGGATTGTGGTCTCAGATCTCTTGGATTGCCTGTGTCACCATGACTCCTGGATTTCCTTCCCTCATAACATATGTTGTCTTGACTTGTCATTATATATTCACATGTCTGCCACCCTAGAAGGCAAAGTTGGTGTCTAGTTAATCTTTGTATTCCCAGACTTAGCTTAATGAATGATACATAGAAAGCTCCAACCAATTTTTTTAACAAATACTTCATAGGAAATTGTTTAGGGAATGTGTGTCAAGTTTTAACAGGGATGACTAAGAATCAACTCAAAATCCAATACAGCCTCAGGGGTTCCTCCAACTCCAGCCCAAGGGTAAGAATGGTCCATCTCAGACCATGACATACCCAAACGCAAGTCTTGGTATCTATGCTAAAGTCTATATATCTTTTTTTAAATTTCTGGATTCCTGCTAAATTTTCAGTCTTTTAATTCAGGAAACCCAGAGTCCTTAACCTCCTGAGAAATAAAAAACCTCAGAATTTTAGAGTCATGCTTTTAGATAACACAAATCATAAAATATCATTTGAAGATTTCTTTCTTCCATTCCATGGAGACACAGAAGCAAGTACTTTGTAGTCACAACCCTCAAGTATGAATCCCAGTTCCTTTGCTGACAATTGTATACCCTAGACCTGCAGCGTGGATTTACATACACACACACACACACACACACACACACACACACACACGCGTGCTCGATATTCAACTCAAGAAGCTTACAATCTAATAATGAGAAAAATATATACCTGTATGAAACTAACACCAAACAGATTGTGATTAAAAGCCCCAGAGATGATAGGAGAGGCTTACAGCCAACTGGAAGGGAAATGGAGAAAATAAGCTCTCATCTAAGTCTTGAAAGATGCATGGGATTTTAAAGCAGCAGTGGGAGTACACTTGTGGTGTTAAAGGCTACTCCCAGCACTTCTGCAAGGAAGATTTTGCAGTGCTTAGGATCAAACTTGGTGCTCCCACATGCAAATCATATGCTTCAGCCCTTTCAGTAATCTCCCCAGCACAAATCCCTGGGACTTTAATGGCAAAAAAGGGAAAATCAGCCTTGGTGAAGGAGAAAACAGAAAAACAAAGGACATGTTTCCATAATGGAAATAAGTCTGTGGATTAAACCAATGAACACCTTAAATAATTTTCCACTTAAAAAATGCCAATGGACTCCCCACCCTTTGTCAGAAGGGCCTCAAATATTAAACTGAAACTGTCATCTGAAAAGCCTTCCTTGTGCTCATCTGAGGGATCTGTCCATCCCATGGCCACACCTAAGGTCAAATGCAAAGTGATGAGCCAGTCACCATGCTCACCTCATCCTAACCAGGTAGTTTATTCCCATTTATGTACCATAATAGATGTTCCCTCTCCAGAAATTCCTTCCACATCTCCCTACCTGCACCTCATCTGCCTTGATCCAACCTCACAAGTGATATGTGTTAGGAAATTATTTTGGGCTTCCTCAAAAATCAATTCTGAAACAAGGGTTGAAGTATTGCAGAGTGTTTGGGAAAACAGCTCCAGAGGTCCTGATGACAAGAAAAGGCAGAGAAGACACCCAGAAGGGGTGCATTGCAAATTCCTCCACAAAGAAGTAGAACTGTAGAAGTTAGTGCAGAACTTCCATCTCAGAGTTCTCCCACCTGAGTGGGCAGGAGTTGAGTTACTGATGCCACAGCCCCCTTCGTACATTGGCTGGAAGAGGCCAGATGGGAGCAACCTGGTTTTCTGTCCTGCCCCTTTTTCTCAAAAATTTAAAGTGCCTAGGGTTTGCAAATAGGTACAAAAAGCCTCTGTTTCAGATACTTATAAATCTTTCTGAATGAATAACTCAGAAAGACCACAAACAATAAGTAATAGTTACTTATATAATAATGTCGTCTCATTGTTCATCAATTTGCTTGTGCGAGCACCAGTAACATCTCCATTGTGAGACTTGTTGCTACTGTTTTTGACATATCAAATACGCCATGGGTAGCTTACCAGGATCTGCCACGCGGGTGGGATACTCTTGGTAGCTTGCCAGGCTCTCCGAGAGGGACAGAGGAATCGAACCCGAGTCAGTCTCATGCAAGGCAAATGCCCTACCCACTGTGCTACTTATATTTATAATAATATCTGCATTACAAAAGACACATGAAAAAGTGCTCTACATCACTAATCATAAGGGAGATGCAGATAAAAACAACTATGAGGTACCACCTCACACCACAGAGACTGGCACACATCCAAAAGAACAAAAGCAACCGCTGTTGGAGAGGATGTGGGGAGAAAGGGACCCTTCTAAACTGCTGGTGGGAATGCCAACTGGTTCAGCCCTTTGGGAAAACAATATGGACGCTTCTCAAAAAATTAGAAATCGAGCTCCCATTTGACCCAGCAATACCACTGCTGGAAATATATCCCAGACAAGCAAAAAAGTATAGTCGAAATGACATCTGCACTTATATGTTCATCGCAGCACTGTTTACAATAGCCAGAATCTGGAAAAAACCCGAGTATCCTAAAACAGATGACTGGTTAAAGGAACTTTGGTGCATCTATACAATGGAATACTATGCAGCTGTTAGAAAAAATGAAGTCATGAACTTTGCATATAAGTGGATCAACATGGAAAGTATCATGCTAAGTGAAATGAGTCAGAAAGAGACAGACATAGAAAGATTGCACTCATCTGTGGAATATAAAATAACAGAGTAGGAGACTAACACCCAAGAATAGTATAAATAAGTACCAGGAGGTTGACTCCATGGCTTAGAAGCTGGCCTCACATTCTGGGGAAAAGGCAGCTCAGATAGAGAAGGGAACACCAAGTAAAATGTGGTTGGAGGCCAAGCGGGGGAAGGGTGATGCGTGCTGAAAGTAGACTAGAGACTGAACACAATGGCCACTCAACACCCCTATTGCAAACCACAACACCCAATTGGAGAAAGAGAACAAAAGGGAATACCCTGCCACAAAGGCAGGGTGGGGTGGTGTAGGATAACATAGCTTCAGGTAGTTTAAGTTTATTGGGTTACTCCCGTTACAGTGCTCCCACTCCTCTGTGTTTATTTGTAACTTCTTTCTTAGTGTTCTGTTGACTTGCAAATACTGTTTTTCTCTTCTCCTTGAGTCCTTTGCATAGTTTATTCAGAGCAATGTCCTTTTTGTATGGACACAGGAAGACTTAGCAAATGCTATGCTTTTATAACCTGGGAGTCATTTGACTCTACATGATATTTTCCTCCTGGGCATCTGTTCTTTCGACCTAAGCCTCAGCTGCCCTTACTTCCTAGCACCACCAAAAGCAGGGTCCCGACGAGGGACAGGACGGACCCAGGGCAAGTGGTGAGTTGTGTGCTACCCTGGCATCGAGATGGGCCTGGCGAAAGTGCTTAATGCTTAACTATAAGTTAAGAACTTGATCATGGACAAATGTTGTCATGATCCAAACAGTGATAACTAGATTTGGACCCTGCTAGGGTGAGGAATGATTAATCTGGCCTGAGTGCTGTGGTCTGAGTCTGTGGCAAGATGTTGCCAGGAGAGCTGCCTTGCAAGCCTCAATGTATCTCTTGCTATGTCCATACAAAAATAACTAGTATTAAGATGTTAATAAGTGTTTGGACTAAGGAAAAGAAAAAAACCTTAAGAGTCAGGAAGGGCTTTGGAATACCCTGCCCTCAGGAAGGGCTTTCTTATGTTGATTTTGCTACCTGGCTGGGTGTATGTAGCCTAGAGGGGCAAGGGAGAGAGAGGAAAAAGGGAGGAGAGAGATGGAGAGAGGCGGCAGTTGATCCAGAGAGAGGCCGGAGCTGGGAGTGCGGGAGATGAGAAAGACGGAAGATTGAATAAACAGTAACTAATCAGCAACCAGCTTGGTCCTCGTTCTTCCTTCGCCTGTCCTTGGTCAACGGCCATCCTGATCCAGCCCATACACAGCGGTTCCAGAGCACCGAACTCGGACGGTGAGATAGAGCCGCCCGGAGAGCCCAAGAGTGCACACACCCCTTGGCGTGCTTTAGTTTTTTACAGGGTGAGGGGAGATGGGACTGGGGGGTGGGAGGGATGCTGGGTTTATTGGTGGTGGAGAATGGGCACTGATGAAGGGATGGGTTCTCGAACATTGTATGAGGGAAACATGAGCACGAAAATGTATAAATCTGTAACTGTACCATCATGGTGATTCACTAATTAAAAAATAAATTAATAAAAAAAATAATTTTTGCATTATAAATAATTGTTAGTTCTTTGTGTCAGGCACAGTCTAAGTAATTCACGCATGCTTTTTTGTCTTCTTAAAAATCCCTACAAGGTAAGTTTTTATTTTATAGTTGAAGAAACAGGAGCACTGAGACCAAGTAACTTCCCAGGGTCACTCAGACAATAACTGACAGAACCAGGACTGAAACTGGTCAGTCTGGCAGGAAGGTGCCCTCCTTATCCCTGATGCACAACCTGGACATACTCCACTTGGAACATGGAGCTGCCCTTTCACGGTCATGGCATTTTGGACAACCATTTCCCAAACCTTAGTTTCCTGCTTTGTAAAGCAGGCTTCATGTCAGTTGAATCCTGCACACAGGTACACTAGGTACCTGATACACTAGGGTTGAATCTTGGATTCCATCTAAACAGGAGCTCCAGACTTCTCCCAGCTCCAATGCTCTGCAGTCCTCTAACCCAAAGTCCTCCATCTTCCTGCGACCACCTCACTCAGATGTTCAGATGCTGGTGGACTCCATTCATCCATTTCATGAAGCCAAACTGGTCATAGGAGGGGCAGGGGAAGGAAATTACAGCTTCCTGCCTTCCACTCCTCCCAGCATGCTAATGAACCTGACACACCATAGAACACTCCAAACCAGAGCCAGCACCAGCTGTGTGGCCTTTAGCAAGTCACTTCACTCATCAAGTCTCAGTTTTCTCACTTATAATATGAAAACTATATTCCTCCCCCCATCCCCAGGGCTGTAGTCCAGTACAGAAAGCTCCACACATAGTAGGTGCTCAAGCTCAGGCACTTTCACAGTCTTTGTTAAGAGCAAGTACGTGATAGATTTCCATTAGGGTAAAAAAATCTTAACGTTCCCTTTAATTCTAAGCCCTGGAGGCCTTTAGCAAGGCTGACAACGTCGTCTGGAGGATGGTAAATATTTGTCTATTTCAGAGGCAGCATTTATCTTCTAAGGCGCTCGTGCCAGTCCCCGTGCTGACAAGCAACTTGTTTATTTATTACCCTAATAACAAATAGATTGTCAGGCCTCGGGGTTCTGCATGCGCCTACACCAAGGAGGGGCTACTTCAAGCCCTATCCAGCCCAAACTCTGGCACACTCTGGAGGCTGGGAAGCTGAGGGACCGGGGCAAACAGGGACCTTGCTTATTCCACATCCTGCCATTTCATTTTTCATATGTTCTACCCAAAACTTCTCATGTAGACTTCCCACTGTGAGGCTTTTCAGGGGCTGACCGTGGGCTAACGGGAAAAACCATACTCAGCATGGTCCTCAAACGACTCTAGTTTAGAGGGACATAATGGTAATGATGATGATGATTATGATGATGATGATGATGATATTAAATGACAATAATAGTATAGCAGCATATATTCTGTGCCATGCACTGTGCAAGGTTCTTTATACATACAGACTCACTTGAGCCAACCATAAGCAGAAACTATTATTATCCCCATTTTACTAATGAAGAAACAAGCAGAGAGAGATTAAGGGCCTGCTCCTAAATCACTCCTATAAAATCTATTGCAATGCAGAGCAGGGGTAGATGCCAAGTGTTACATAATAACTATATCACAGTAATAATATTAATAGTGCACTCATTTGTAGTCACACAGCCTCTTTTCACATGCCAGGCCCCCACCCACCTCTGGGCCTTTGCACTTGCTGCTTTCTTCTTCCTAGAACAGTCTATCCAGAAACCCATGTCCTGCACCTTCTTCAAATCTTCATTCAACTTGCAGGTCACCTTTCAGGAAGACCTTGCTTCCACTGATGCTGCTCAATCCGTTTTGCTTCACTAATCTGGAGAGCATTTGCCTCCACCTGTCAGAGCCATTTCGCTTCATTATGTCCACCTTTCTCCACTCCTATACCTGCATAGGTCAGGGAAGTTTTCAATCTTGTTTCCTGCTACATTCACAGCATGGTGAGCAGACCCTGGACACTGAAGGTGCTCTATTTGCTGAGTGAATAACTTCCCCCTTGCTGTGTGAAGGCAGTCACTCTGCAGCCTGCCCCTGGGGCCTTCCTCAGGGTCCAGTACCTTGTGTCTAATAATATGTGCTATTAGCTCCATGGAAAATCTCACACCTCCCCTCCCAAGGTCTCAGGCTCTGAAGCACTTTGGCCTCTTGGCTTTAGACAAGAGCCCCTTTCTCAAAAAAAAAAAAAACATAGCAGCCCCACACCCTATCCCAGCATCTCCTCTACCTGAACTGGCTGCTCATATTGCTGAGCACCCAATTGTGATCTTTGGAGCAGGTCTGAAGTGGCGTGGGGTGGCAGTGAAGCCTCAGGAGCCCTGGAGCAAGGCTTTCCTGCTGTCCTACCTACTCCTACATTTGGGGCCTGGGGCATGTGGAAAAACTATTCTTTGCCTGTTTTCCAATTACTTCATGGGGATATTTGTTGCCACAACCACAAAGTCTCATCATGAGGACTAACAGATTATAGTAAGCCCTTAAAATGATCACCATCAATGAGTTATGGTTACTGTTGTTGGGATTATTCACACTGGGAGAAGGGGCTGCACAGAGAGATGAAGCCCAGTTGCTATTGGATGAGATAAGTGTTACAAGGCCCTGTGCCCCAAACCCCAAAGAAGCCCCATGCAAAAGAAAGATCATGAGACAGAAAAGTGACTGATCATTGCTCCCCTAGTAAAGGAGTGGCTTTTGGGGGTATTCTTAGTTAGATTCTATGGTAGAGTCCTCAGAACTCATCTCCAGCCTCCCAGCCCTAATCTCCAGGGAGTTCACCCAGCCCTGGGCCTCCCGAGTTCCCATTACAACCCATCTCTATTATAACATTGGGCATCATTCCTGTTCATGGGCCTGCAACACACCCATCTAGGCTGTGACCCTAGATGTGACAAGTAGATACACTTTACCCTGATACAACACTGGGGCCCCAGCACCTACCATGAAGGCTCCACATCTGAGCAGAGCTCTCAAGCCCTTCCAAACCAGAAGTATAAAGTCTAAAGCCTTAGCCTCTTCCTCTTGATGAAGAACACACTTTCTAGCCTTCTGTGATGTGAGCATCTTGAAGAAAAGGACTTCTATGACCCTTCAAAGCATAGGTCTTCCAAAGTCAGTGCAATGATTCAGAAGCTAGAAATAAAGATCAGGGACTGAAGTTGGAATGTTTGTTAGAGAAGGATGAGAGTGGAATCAGTTCCCTTTGTGAAAAGCATCATGGGTAAGTTTAGAAATGGAACAACCAGCTTGACCAGTCAGGAGCCTCCTGCTATTCTTTATATCATAACTTTACTTACTGGTTGTAGGATGATTCATGGCTTGTAGGGAGAAGACAGGACCTGCTGTTGTGAGACAGTTTGCAAACATTTTAATATCCTGACAATATTCAGCCTCTATCCATAACACAGACAGTAGACCCTGACACACTAATGGGGACCCATGGTCTTATCTTCCAGGAGTTTACACCCCAATGGGGAGCTACTGACCCAGGAAGAAAGATAAACATCAAGAAGACGGGTACAATGAAATAAGAGTTTGCAAGGCATACAGGGGGCCCAGGGAAGGAAGAGTTGGGTTGTTCAGATGAAAATGTGTTTTTGACCTTGGTATTTATACCTTGGTATTTGACCCCACAGATGAGGGCTAACTCACAATAAAGACCGTGAGAGCAGCAAGTGCAAAACCTGGGATTAAGTAGGTGTGGGGTCAGGGTCATAGAGATAGTACAGCAGGTATGGTGCTTGCCTTGCTGTTAACTCCGGTTTGACATCCAGCTCCCATATGGTCCCCTGAACACTGTCAGGAGGGATTCCTGAATGCAGAGCCAGGAGTAGCCCCTAAGCATCACTGGCTGTGACACAAAAACTAAATTTATTTTAATATGTGGTCATGTTGAAGAAATAGGGCCAGAAGAGTTCAGGCAGGGCTCAGACTGGAAAAAATGGAAACTCCAAGCCAGGCTAAGGAGTTTAAAGTTCAATGCAGCAGACAGAAGACAAAGTGTATTCAGGCAGGTAGATACCATAGCTGGATCTGACAGGAAAAAGGTTCTGGTTACTGCATAGAGTTTGCAAAAGTCAGAAGGGAGGTCAGAAGGCCAGACAGAGGCTGCAGAATCCTAGTTGAGGAGAATGAGGTCTGGGTCAGGGCATGGAATAACCAGTGAGACAAGGAATAGAGAATGGCTCTGTGGGTGGGCAGCACCCTCTCAGTGAAACATTAGTTCCACTGGACTGGACTTGGCCCATAATTATTAGACAATCATTCTGCTTCTGGAGGAGGGAACCACAAAGACATCTGAGAGCTAAGGGGACCATGATGAGCACGGAGTACGGTCCCCACATGTTTAGCTATCAGGAAAAGATCATTGGCAACTCCCACACAGTGACAATCTATCTGAGGCCACCGTTATAGCCACTGGACCATTGAAAGGAAAGGGGGAGGAGTAATCCCAACTCACTCAAGATTCATTTGCTATTTATCTCTCAACAGAGAACTCTGTGGGACAGAGTATTTCTTGGAGTTGTCACGACCATCCTGCAACTGGTCAGAGAAGAATGGAGACCAAAAGTTCTAATCTGAAGCTGAACTGGGTTAAGGTTTCTGAGGCAGGAAATTTTGTGGTGTTCTGCTGCTGCCACTCAGTAGCAGGCCGTGACCTATGAGATGCAGGTTAGTTCCCTGCCCGATAGCCTCAGTGTTCTCTTTGTGAGAAGTAGACCATGGGCTGGAGTTGTAGCTCATCACAAGAGCACTCTCTGCATGTGTGGGGCCCTGGCCTTGATCCCCCAAGCACCACAAAAACAAAAATGAGAAAATAAATCACTGTGTACCTCACCTGGGGATGGTACCTCTGTTTTTATCTGCCTTCTGCTCTATAGGAACAAACCAACTCTGCTTGCATGCTAGCAGAACAATCCTTTATTAAGCACCAGACTGAAAAAAAACACTGTACATATGTACACACACATGCACACACACACACCCACACACCCTTACAGTGCAGACACTGTTGCCACCATTTTAGTGACACCATTTTATTCTTTAATAAGATTCAGGGAGATTCAATCTTGTTCAAGACCACACAGAAAGCAAAACGCAAATCTGGGGTTTAAATGTGGATTTGTTGAATGCTAAGAGGTGCAAGTTTTCTGCAAGGTCCTGTAGGGGCAGGATAAAAATGGCAGAGGTCTCGGGATCCCTTATTTCAGTCAGTAAGCGCAGGCTTTTCTACTCCCTTGGTGCTTTCTCTCCCTTTCTGATTATGCACAAACCTAAAATGATACCCTAACGAGGACAAGATGTGCATTTCTCCATGTCTCAGTGTTCTCATCTATAAAATGGAATTCCTACAGAATCTAGTTCATAAATTGTTGCAAATTAATTGAGTTAATTATGTAAACTTCTTGGAAGTATTTAGTGATTAACATTCAATATGTATTGTCTATATTTCTAGATAACCCTTACTGTCTACTGTAAAATATACTACTGCAGAATACCACTTATGGGTGCATTAATTCATACAAATATCATGCTCTTTAGCAGAAGCAGTTCTCTATCTCTCTCTCTCTCTCACCTCTTCCCTTCTTCCTCTAATGAAATAGAAAAATCTTGTGTTATAGGGTCTTAAAATCTTTCTAGCTCTTTAACAGACCTAAATCCTCTGCTTTCTGGGTAACGACTAGACCATCCGCCCTCACCTCTTTCCCCATTAGGAGATGACATATGACTGGATTCTGACCAACAAAATGTGAACAACAGTTACTTCGTGATCTGACCCATGAAAACCTCCATGCTCTTTTCCCCTTTATCCTCTGGGTAAAGATGAGATCATACTTTAGCCACATGCTGAACTTGACAGACCCACAATTTTTATGTAAGGAGCCTGGGTCTCTGACTCACCACTTGGAAGAGAGCTTTCCATCAATCATAAACAACTATTCTGAACTTTACTGGAGGATGAAATTAACTTCTGTAGTGTTTGAACCATCATGCTTTCATGGGTGTTCTTGTTATAGCAGCTAGTCATACCTAGCCAATTCTAATGTTTGCAAGCAGCTTAATGCAGAGCCTGGGGCATGGTGCATATTCAGTTTATGAAGTGTCAGAAGGCCAGAAATTCTAATAATGTTGCAGGAGACCCTAAAATATCAAATTTTATTTTTGGTTCTAGAAATTAAGTCTTAGTTTTTTCTAAACCCATGAAATCACATAGGGGAACTTCTTTTTAGAACAATAATCTGGCAGGGTGACTCTAAAGTATAATGGAAATAATTATAACTAGAATTTGTCAAGATTCTTACTATGCATCTATCATTTAACCTTTAGTAATGTCTTTACCTATTTTTTATTTATTTCTCCCAAGTAAAGTACAGATACCCATTTTATAGATTAAGAAACTGAGGTTAGGAATTAAGTAATTTAGCCAAGTCATAAAGATATTAAGTTGGTAGCCTAGCAGAGCTTGGGACTTGAACTTGAGCTTTATTGACTTTAACCTCTCACTTTCCCTGGGTGAAAAAAAACCCTCCAGTCCTTCAGCCCCTCTTAAACTGATCCTAGTGAGATTCACTCCAAACCCTCAACCAGCAAAGGAGGACCATTAGGTCTGAGATCACAGGACAGATAAGCCAAGTTTCAGTGTTAGGTCTTTCTGCCTCATTTTCCCAGGTTCAGTCCCAAGCCCAGATCCAAGTTTGGGTCCAGGACTGCCGCTGCTAGACCTACGCTGATGCAGCATGTAAAAAGCAGGAGAGAAAATCAAGGAAAGCAGCTCCCAGTAGGGAGGAGGGAACTTATCACCCCACTCTCTCTCCCCCTCCTCACCTTGCCCAGATTCCCGTGAGGCAGCTGGAGGTTGGACCCCGGCCTTCCCTGCAAGGTCACCTTCACAACAGTTCCACCAGGGCTCCGGCTGGCAGCACACGCCAACGCCAGGCCGTGATGGATTACTGCTCGCTCTGGCTACTGTTCACTGCACAATCCAATCTAGGAGACACACATATTTCTCAATTCAGGGACTTCTTTTATTTTATGAAAAATCAGCCAGCTGCTCAGGCATGAGTGGTGGGGCTTGGCAAGAGCCTTGGATTTTGTGAGCTTCCTCCAGCTCTGCCGCTTTCCAGAATTCTCTTCCTCTCTGCCTTAGTCTATCCAATTGCCTGCACTATCAGGCCCACAGAGTACAAAAGAAAGAGCATGGGCATGGAAGTCAGATAGTCCTGAATTCAGTTCCACTTCTGCCATTTATTCTCTAGGAGATTTTGCACAAGTTCTCCCTGAACTTCAGTTCCTGGTGCATAAAATGATGACAAAGCTTCCCAGACTCCAGAGTTATTATGAGACATACATGAGTCGTGGGTGTAGAGTTCCTGGCACAGTAAATAGCTCTGTACTAATGCACAGAATCTACTCAATTCTCTTCTTCACATCTATCCTTTTTGGGTTTATTTGTTTGTTCGGGGTCACACCTGGTAATGTTAAAGAACTACTCCTTTCCCATGCTCAAGGGTCTCTTCTGGCTGTGCTCAGAAGACCATACGGTGCTTGGGATCAAATCTGGGACTGCTACATGCAAAGCCTGTGCTCCAAGCCTTTGAGCATTTTCCTGGCCTTTCAGCTTCCTTTTTTTTTTGTCACATTTCTCTTCATTCTCTCTGTATACTTCTTTCCCTCCCTCTCTACCCCATTCACTGAGATCATGTCAGTCTTCTTCTCACTTCTCCTTATTTTGCCAGTGCCATTGTAGTCACTGAAGGTTGCACACACACTTAACTGTGATGCTCATGGGTCGTGGCACCCACATGCTCAGCCACGATGCTCACTCATCAGCCCTCATTTAGCTATGATAATCACACACATTCTGGTTGTAGGGCTCTCAGGAGTTCACACATATTGCCATGCTTCTGGCCACAGTGCTCTTATATCTTAATCTATAGTGCTCACAGTGCTCACAGTGCTTACACTTTAGTTTAGTTGTGGTGTTTGCACACACTGGCTGTGCACTTGAGATCATACTCCTGGTAGCCCCAGGAGTCCCACACAACACAGCCATTGGGACTACACTAGGCTCATATGGGCCATGCTGAGCGTTGAATTCATAGCCACATACTTGCAGTGTAGGTGCTTTTAATCCCTGAGCCATCCCCCCGACCCCAGTCATGTCCCTCTTAGGTCTCCCAGAGAATGTCTCAAACTGCACTGTCCTAGAAGTCAAAGCAATTACTACCATAGGTTCCTCTAAACGAAATTTGTTCTTTATTCATTTTTCGCCTTTTCTAAACAACTATAGTTTGTCTTGTGCTGTCACTAGGACATATTCCTTATGACTCAGACAACAATGATGTCGAGACTGTCACTAACTTCTGAAAAGGATAAATCTAGTGCACACTTGAGCTATGTTGTCACTGGTCTTTGACATTTCAGTAAATCACTCTTCCCCACTCTTCACCTTCTCTTGATGCTTAATCCTTATGATTTGAATATGGTACCTCCACTTGCTCTGAGAGAGGAGAAAGTAGCCAGAGACATAGCTCAATGGGCTAGAGCATATGCTTAACATGTGGAGGTCTGAGTTTGATTCCTGGCACAACGTGGTCCCCTAAGTGCCACTGGGAGTGACCCCTGAAGCAAAAGAAGGTGGGATTAGAGAATGTATTATTTGATAGGAAGTAACCAGAATGCTTTCTTTATGGAGATAAGTGAAAGCAAAATAGCAGGGGCTGGAGCAATAGCATAGCGGGTAGGGCGTTTGCCTTGCACGCGGCCGACCCAGGTTCAATTCCCAGCATCCCATATGGTCCCCTGAGTACCGCCAGGGGTAATTCCTGAATGCAGAGCCAGGAATAATCCCTGTGCATCGCCGGGTGTGACCCAAAAAGCAAAAAAAAAAAAAAAAAAAAGGCAAAATAGCAGCCCACTCTGTCCCAAGAGCCCAAGTTCTCTACTTCTTGGAAAACTTAAGTCATTCTGATGATGAGCTTTTAAGTGAGCAGAAAACTAGGAAGATGGGTTAGATATGAAATCAAAGCTGAGGGCCAGTGGGGCTGGAGTGATGGTACAATGGGTAGGGCATTTGCCTTGTATGCAACCGACCCAGATTCGATTCCCAGCATCTCATATGGTCTCCTGAGCACTTCCAGGAGTAATTCCTGAGTGCAGAGCCAGGAGCATTGCTGGGTGTAACCCAAAAAGAAAAAAAAGCTGATGGCCAGAGAGATAGTACAGTGGATAGAGCACTTGCCTTGCATGTGGACAATCTGAGTTCAATTCCCGGCATTCTGTATGGTCTCCTGAGTCAGCCAAGAGTGGTCCCTGTGTACAAAGCCAGGAGTAAGCCCTTAGCACTGCCAAATGTGGCCCCAAAACCAAAAATAAATATATAAATAAAATCAAAGCTGAATCAAAGCTGTGAGGAGAGATAAAAATTGAGCTCAGCCTTCTAAAATATCCTTGGGTTGCCTTCTGTGGAGGCCAGTTTGGGTGTAAGGCAAGGTTGTCCTTCAGTTCGAGAGGGCCCCTGGGTGGAAGAGGTCACATTGTGAGCTCCAGCAGGCAGCAAAGAGTCAGAGGTCCTGAGCACCTGAATCAGCCTCTATCACCAACCATCAACCAGCATCTTCCCAGCATTCCAACTTCCCACTCAGACACGCAACCCCTCGGCAAGCCTCTGCCATGGCCATCCTCCTGCTTCCATCCATACTGCCTCTGTATTAATCCACGCTCCCAATTTTTATCTGCATCATTACATCAAACTCCCCTATAAAGGTCTCCCAGCCCCAGCCTCTGACAACCTACTCAAACACAAAGTGGTTTATTCCAAGGCAAACCAAACCATTTCTCTCCAGTCCTTGAAATTCTCCAATGCCTGCCAGTCTAGTCTAATCTAACATTTTAGATTAGAAAACATTTCCTGCAATAGTCCAGGTGGTAAATTTTTTAGGGATGGTGTACTATAAACACTCTGTAGCAACCACTCAGCTGTGCTCTTGTAACAAAAGCAGTGATCGACAGCAAAGAAATAAATGGGTGTGGGGCTGGAGC
Organism: Sorex araneus; assembly: GCF_027595985.1. Lineage (NCBI taxonomy): Eukaryota > Metazoa > Chordata > Mammalia > Eulipotyphla > Soricidae > Sorex > Sorex araneus. The sequence continues at coordinate 24,927,946 of NC_073306.1, read as the reverse complement.
AATAGCACAGCGGGTAGGGCGTTTGCCTTGCACTCGGCCGACCCGGGTTCAATTCCCAGCATCCCATATGGTCCCCTGAGCACCATCAGGAGTAACTCCTGAGTGCAAAGCCAGGAGGTAACCCCTGTGCATTGCTGGGTGTGACCCAAAAAGAAAAAAAAAAGAAATGGGTGTGGTGTGTCTGGAAAAAAATTTCTATGTACAGAAAGAGAAAGTGAGCCAGATTTGGCCAGTGACACAAAGTTTGACGATATCTGTTGTTTAGACCAATCCTCAGTGCTCTGAATGGTGAGTGCCCACAGCCTCATGAGTCACCCTGCTATGTGATGTTTGCTCTACAATCCAGTGACACAATATGACAAAGTTCCTCCAAACAGGTTCTGCTTTATCAGGGCCCCAGAATCTTGGTTTATTTTGTCCCTCATTTTCATGTCTTTACCTAAATCTTACCCACACATCTTAGAAGACACGACTTCGTGTTTGAAGGAAATTTTTGTCATGTCATCCAAATTTGACACATTCAAATTTCATTTGACTCTACAATGTACTTCTAAGAATGTGTCTCAGACAAACTCACCTGCAAGGACTCAAAGACATAAATCTTGAGGTTGTATGTTGCAGTATTGTTTGGAGTTTTAAAATAAACTAGAAATTACCTAAATGTTCATTAATAGGTGTGTGATTAAATTCTGATACACACATGTGAATATTATGCTGTTATTTATAATAACACCAGTCTCTTATTGGCAGTATGTAATTGGGTTTTGCTTTTAATCCATCCAGCCACTCTGAACCTCTAGGTTAGTTCAGTCAATTTATATTTAGAGTGATTATGATATATGAGGACTTGCTACTGATACTTGATCTTCTGTGTTCTTGTTCTGCCTATTTGTTTATTGACTTGCTTAATTTTTTGAACTTCAAAAATAATGAATAAGGGCCAGATAGATAGTTCAATGAGTAAACACTCACCTTGCATAAAGCTGACTGCAGTTCAATCCCTGGCTTCCTATATGGTCCACCAAACACCACCAGGAATGATCCCTGAGCCTGAGTAAACCCTGCCAGGTAAGGCTCAAGAACAAACAAAAAATTAAAAGTTAAACCTTCTTTCCACATTCCTTACAAGGGCAATCTACTGATGGTGAATTCATTCAACTTTTATTTTTCTGGAAAAGTCTTTATTTCTTCATGTTACCTAAAAGAGTTTTGTGGTAAAGTATTCTTGGCTGGCAGTTTCCATCTTTAAGTATGTTGAACATGTCATTTACTCTACCCTGGCCTGTAGATTTTCTGCTGAGAAGTCTGACAAGAGACTTGCTTAATCTTTAGAGAAAAACATAGATTTAAAGTAAATGGATGAAAAATGGGACTCCAAACTTATAGAAAACTTTAAAATTCAGGAAATTAATTATATTCTTTTTTTCAGATAAAACAGATTTTCAGCAAAAAAATAATAAGATATAAATATGAATATTATATATAATAGTTGAATCAATGTAACAGGATGACATAACTCTAATTGATATATGTACCAAATAAAGGATAAAATAGTAAATAGAATTCAATTACATAAAACAAATGTAAATATACCTAAAAGGAGACATTTACAACTACATAATAATTGTAAGGGACTTTAACAGCCCAGCCCATCTGTAGTATTGACAGACCATCTTGATAATCAACAAAGAAATAATGACCTAAAATGGCAAAATTATATGAAGACTTAATAGATATTATGGAGCATTTCACCTAAATACAACAGAATACCTGTTCTTTTTAAGTGTCTATTGAACATTCTCGAAGATGGATCATATGCTGAGAAACAGAAAAGTCTTATAAACTTATAAAGATTGAAATAATATCAAGCTGGGGCTGGAGTGATAGCACAGCTGGTAGGGCGTTTGCCTTGCATGCAGCCGATCCGGGTTCAAATTTGAGCATCCCATATGGTCCCCTGAGCACCGCCAGGGGTGATTCCTGAGTGCATGAGCCAGGAGTGACCCCTGTGCATTGCTGGGTGTGACCCAAAAAGAAAAAAAAAGAAATAATATCAAGCATCTTTTCTGATGATTATTGAACAAAATTCAAAATAAGAGAAGAAAACCACAAATATGTATAAATTAAACAGTATGCAACTGAACAATTATTGGATTAATGAAGAAATCAAGGGTGAAATTTAAAGGAAAATACCTGAAGGCAAATGAAAATGAACAAATGGCTCATCAGAACCTGTGGGACACGTAGTAGTAAGAGGGAAGTTTATGAGCAATGCAAGCATATCTCAAAAGATTAGAACATCACAAATTTAAAATCTACATTTATGGAGCATAGAAAAATAGTCCAAAGGGTTAGAACACATGCTTTGCATGTGGGAGATCGGGTCTCAAACCCTGGTACTGTATGATTCCTCATGCACTAGTGGGAATAACCCCAAAACAACAAGCCAGGAATAGCCCCTAACAAGTGTGACTCAAACTTGAGCACTAACAAGTGTGACTCAAAATTCAAAACTTAAAAAAAAATAAACTACATTTATAACTGAACAACTAGAGAAAGAATAATAATAAAGCTGAAAGACAGTAAAATTAAAGTGTGTTTTTTTAACTCAAAAGATAAGTGAACAAGCACTGGTGGAGGGATGGGTGTTTGAACATTATGTAACTGAGACTTAAGCCTTAAAGCTTTGTAACTTTCAACATGGTGATTCAATAAAAAAAATTAATTAAAAAAATCTAAAAAAAAAAGATAAGTGAAATCAAGAACATGTTCTTTGAAAAAATAACAAAATAAACAAACTTTTAATCAGACTGATAAAGAATAATGCAAATAAACTCAGAAGTAAATGAAGTTAAAATATGTTACTGAAATTCAAAAGATTGTAGGAGAGTATTGCAAATACCTATGTGGCAAAATAATGGATAATCTAGGAGAAATGGACAAATTCTTAGGAACACACAGTATTCTGATAATGAATCAGGCAGAACTAGAATTACTGAACAGACTGAGTAAGAAAAGAAACTAAAACAACAATCAAAAGCACCTCCCTCCAAAAAACAAAATACTAAGACCAGATGGCTTTGAATTTTACCAAACTTTCAAAAGAATTAATATCAACCTTCTCAAACTCTCCAAAAAAATTATAAGAGGGAAAACTTCCAAATATACTTTATGAAGCCAACATTATCTTAATCCAAAAACAGATAAGAAAATTACATAGACTGTAGACCAACATCTCTGATAAACACATATTCAAAAATCCTCAACAAAATAGTAGCAAACTAATTCAAAAATGCTTTTAAACACTCATATGCCATAATTAAGTGGGATTTATTTTATTTTACTTTATTTTTAATTTTTTAAATAAAATCACTGTGAGATGCATTTATAAAGCTTTCATGATGGGTTTCAGTCATATAATGTTTCAACACCCATCCCTCCACCAGTGTACATTTCAAGTGGGATTTATTTTAGGGATGCAAGAATGATTCAACACCTACAAATCAATAAGCATGATATTACATACTAACAAAAGGAAGTACTAAAACACAGTCATATAAATAGATCCAGATAAAACACTTATAAGATACAATATCCATCTATGACAAAACCCCTCAAAATAGTCATAAAGAGTATACCTCATGATAATAAAGGCCAGGTGAAAAATACCCAATAAGTATTATACTCAACAATGATAAGTTAAAATATTTTCCTCTAAAAATAAGAAATAAGGCAAGAAGGTCCACTTTTACCAGTATTATTCAATATAGTGTTGGAATATATAGAGACAATTATACAATAAAATGAAATAAAATTCAAGTTGGAAAGGCAAAAAAAGTAAAACTATCTGGGTTTTTTGAATTATTTTAAATTACATAAAAATATGCAGAGAAAATCCTGAGGGCTCCAATAAAAACATTAGAAGAAACTATTTTCAATAAATGACAGGCTACAAAATTAAAATAGAAAACTCTGCTGTATTTCTACATCCAATAATAAACTAGTGGAAAGAATAATCAGGAAAACAATCTCATTTATAACCCCATCAAAAATTAAATACTTGGAATAAATTTAGTTAAAGAAGTGAGAGACCTCTTTCACTGTTGGTAGGAATGCCGACTGGTCCAGCGTTTCTGGAAAACAATATGGACAGTCATTCAAAAACTAGAAATTGAGCTTCCATATGACCCCACAATACCACTTCTGGGAATATATCCTGAGGATGCAAAAAAAAAAAACCACAGTAGAAATGACATCTGTATCTATATATTCATTGCAGCACTGTTCACAATAGCCAAAATATGGAAACAACCCGAGTGCCCTATAACAGATGACTGGTTAAAGAAACTTTGGTACATCTACACAATGGAATGTTATGCAACTGTTAGGAGAGATGAAGTCATGAAATTTGCTTATAAATGGATAGGCATGGAGAGTATCATGCTAAGTGAAATGAGTCAGAAAAAGAGAAGGACAGACACAGAAAGACTGCACTCATTTGTGGAGTATAGAATAGCATCACATGAGGCTGACACCCAAAAACAGTAGAAACAAGGGCCAGGAGGTTTGCCCCATAGCTGGAAGACTGCTTCATAAGCGGAAGGGAGAAGGCAGATGGAATAGAGAAGGGATCACTAAGAAAATGATGGCTGGAGGAACCAGTTGGGATGGAGGATGTATGCCAAAAGTAGATAATGGACCCAACATGATGACCTCTCAGTGTCTGTGTTGCAAGCCATAATGCCCAAAAGTAGAGAGAGAGTACGGGGAATATTGTCTGCCACGGAGACATGGGAAGGGTGGGAAAGGGGGGGGTATACCCAGGATATTGGTGGTGGGAAATGTGCACTGTGGAGGGATGGGTGTTTGATCATTGTGAGATTGTAACCCAAGCATGAAATAAAATTTGAAAAAAAAAGAAGTGAGAGACCTGTATACAGAAAACTATAAGACATATTTGACAGCCAGGGAAATAGCTCAAAGAAATAGAGTACTTGTTTTGTATGTGGGACACCCAGGTTTGATCCCTGCTTCTGCTTGTATCCCAGCACTAAATTGTGAGTAGTTTATCCATGTAGCACCACCAAGGGTGGTCCCCCAAAACAAACAAAGAAGATATAATCAAAAAAAGTTGATGACACAACAAAATAATATATTCTGTGCTTATTGGTGAGAAAAATGAAAATCAATGAAATAGCTATATTATCAAAAGATAGCTATATTATCAAAAGAATATGCAGATTTGGTATAACCCCTATCATAATCCCAAAGGTATTCTCATACATATAAAAAAAAATAAAACAAAAGAAATAAAATTTATTCAGAGCTACAAAATATGTTAAATTGTACAAAGTAAAAAGTAAGATCCTTAGTTCCAGAAGGAAGAAGACAGAATAGACACTGCTTCAATCAAGACATAAAGATAACCACTAAATGCATAGATAGGTGTTCATCATCTTTTAGTATCAGGGAAGTGCATATCAAAACAACAATGAGATGCTACCTCACACAAGTGAGAAAAGCTATTACCAAAATGATAAGAAAAAAAAAGTGTTAGCTAGGATGTGTAGAAAAAGAAATCATCATTCAATTCACTGTAAGTAAGAATGTAAACTGGTGCAGTCACCATGGAAAATAGTACACAGATTTCTCAAAAAATATCTAAATAGTATTACCTTATCATCCATTTATCTCACTTCAGAGTCTACAACCAAAGGAAATGAAAATAGGATATCAGGGTTGGAGTACAGTGGTTAAGGTGTTTTTCTTGCATTTAGATGACCTTACCTCTAATCCCCAGCACCACATACAGCCCCCTACACATCACCAGGAGACACTCCTGTGCACAGTCAGGAATAGCCCTTGAGCTCCACAGTTGTGTCTCAAACCCCCTTCCATCCCCAAATAAAGAAAACATTATCCAAAAGATATCTGCATACCTGTGTTCACTGCAGTATTACAGTAGCAAGAAAATAGAAACAACTTAAGTGTTTTCCAATGGATGGATACATAGATAAAGAAGCTGGGTATGTGTTCCACTTTGGAATATACTGAGTATATATTTTAGCCAGGAGAAAAAAAGAAAATCATGACACATGAAAATCATGAGACAACATAAATGGACCATGAAAAAATCATGCTAAAGGAATCAATCAGCCAGAGAGAGAAAGACAAATCCTACATGGTATGTTTAAGTCAGACTTAGGGTTGGGGACATAACACAGCAGTCAAGCACTTGCTTTGTGTGTGAAAAGTCCAGCACCACCATTTACCACCCCCCACCTAAAAAATAAATAAATAAATACTAGACTGAGAAATAAAGTGGTTGCCAGGGACTAGGATGTAAGGGAATGGGGAAATGTTGATTTCAAGGGGCACAAATCTTCAGCTGTAAGATAAATAAAGGACAAAGGAGATGCTATACGATGGTATAGGCATTTAGGCCCATGCCTTGCATGAGATCAACCATGGTTCAATCCCTAGAATTACATGGTCCTCCCAGCATCTCCAGGTGCAGCCTACCAGGATGATTTTAGTAATTTCTGGCACCACAGGGGCTGAGCAGCACTGAATCCTCGGGCCCTTGCATTGAACCAACTCCCAATTAGCTAAGAATCACAAGGAAGGACCTTTGGCTTCCTGCGCTCTGCTTTGGAAGCACCCCACATCCCCCCCAAAAAAAAACAGGTCTGAGGATCAAATATGAAACGTGGTAACTATAGTCAATAACACTATACTGTACGATTGAAATTTGCTGAGTTGAACTTAAATATTCTCATCAATCAAAAGAGAAAGATGGATGTATTAATTAAGTAGATGGTGGAATATCTTCATAATGTATACATATATCAAATCAGTGTGATGTACATTTCAAATATCCTACAGTTTTGTCAATTATAATTCAGTAAAGCTGAAACATAAAATGGAAAACGAGATGCAGAAGATAAGTATGCATTCCCTTTTGTGTAAAAAGTGATCAACTTTTTACATAGGTTTGATATGTGTGATATCTATGTGTTTCTGAGGTAAAATACTGAAATATAATAGTGATTACCTCTGGACAATGGAACTGTATGTAAGGGTTGGAGCAGCGTCTCCTGGTGTGGTTGTAAAGCCTGTGCTCTGTGTGGATCCAGGGAACCCACAGTGGCAATAACGGTCTGGAGTTGTGCAATGCAATGGCAATAGCTCTGAGTGTGGAAAACAAAAAAATTTTACACCAAAATCTAGAGTTTTGGCATCAATCCTAGATTCAGAAACTGCTTGTAGCTGTTGTCTACTGCCAGATTATGAGCCTTTTAAGGGTGAAGAGTCTGCCATGTACACTGCACAATGCGAATCACACCATCAAAGACAAATATAAGGGCCAGGGACATTGCTCATCAGTACAGCACTTGAATTGCATGTGTGGGTCCTGGATCCTAGGTTCAATTCCTAGCACTGCCAATAAAATTAAAATGTATGCAATTGACAGGGAGAGAGGAGGTGACGGGGAACAGGAGAATGGATTAATCTGATTAGAGCTGGATCTCTCCAGAGACAAAGCAGGAAAAAAAAGAGAAACTTAAAGCAAAGAGAAGAGAACAATGCAAAAAGGTGAAAGTGGTGTTTAGTGTAATATAGACAGCCTATGTGTAGGTGGGGATTAGATTCAACACTTCAACAGACATGCTGTATGCCTGAAAGCATGCTGGACCAGCCAGTTTTCCGAACAAAGTCAAATGTAGCTGAAGTCAGCCATGCAGAGCTCAGCAAACTCTAGCCTTCTTTGATAGCACTACTTGCAGGCATGGAAAGATAAGAACAAGATCAGATTCCCTGAATATCTGGCAAAGTATTGGTATCCTAGAGGTGAGAGGTCAGAGATAGCTTCTGATGAGGTCTCTAAAAGCCTTCGTGAAGAAGCTGGTATGTGACATGGTAGGAATAGGGTTTCACCAACCAGAGAGAAATCAGTGAGGGGCAAACGTGGGTAACATCTTAAACAACAGAAGAGAAATAAGCACAACAGGACACTCTCAGGTTGCTGGAGCATAGAACCACACAGGAAGAACGCTACAGATGAAGCGTGTGAGGTTGGCTGGCTGGAGAGGGAGGGCCTGGAACATGAGGCCGAGGATGCTGGCCTGTCTCCACGCTTTTGGTAGAGTCTGGGTTTCCAGCTGACATTCTCGGAAGCCGAGGGTCATTATCCAGGACATTAAGTGGCTAATGGGCCCATCCTAGTGCCCTGTGCAGCCCGGAGCACAAATGTTTTCCAAATGGTGTTTTTATCTCTTGGCAACAGTGAGGCCAAGCCCTCTGAGCTAAAAGCCCTGTACTTGTTATTGTCTACTCTCCTCTCTACTGCCCATCGCCTAAAGCCGTGACAACTCTCTCCTTATCACTGTCGCCCTCCTCCAACCCTTCCCCGGAAATAAATCCAAACCCACACCTGCACTCTCTGACCTCATTTCTTGCCACTAATTGATCCGAGCACCAGGATAACAGGCAGCAGGAGGATTCGTCTCTGGAGGGTTGAAGCTCAGGAGAGAGCCTCGGTTATGAGCCCTGTGCCAGCTGCTGGGCCTAATATGCCTCCTGGGTCCTGAGAAGAATAGCCTAGACCCAGGAGAGGGTGAGGGGAGTAGGTATGAGGATGTCAGAATAAAACCCACCACTCCCAGGTCACATCTGGAGCCACTGGACAGCAGGATCCCCAGCCAAGCGTGAGGAGCCAGCCTCCCGGTGATGCTGTCAGCTGGGCCGTTAAGAAGGCCCTGAGGATGTTCTTCTGCTTCCCTTCTCCCATCTGCGGCACATGCTCTTCTTGCCACCTCACCTCCCCAAATAGGACCCAGAGGAACAACAGGGGAGAACTTTTCTAAGCATCCTGTCAAGCCCTTTGATGTCTTCTCCCCATAAGTTCAAGCTGGAGATGGAGACACAAATATAACTCCCTCACCTTTGCCTGCTCCACAGCGATGCCCAGCCTCTGCAGCTAACCTACTCCAGCATTGCTTCCTTCAGGAAGCCTACCTTGATTGTTTCTTTCCTCCCTGATTCATGTTTTCTCCTTTCACTCTGAGCCACGTCATGCAGTCTCCAGAAGAATGGCCTGGGTTTGCAGAGTTATATTTTTGTAATGACTGTTAATCAGTCAGTCACTACAACCCATAAACTTTAGAAGGGAGGTCTCTGTCATCTCTCTGTTTAAAGGGAAAGGATTGTAATTAGACCTACAAGAATGGAGTTCCACCTCTGTAGCAAACCACAACACCCAAAAAGAGAGTGCAAGCAAATGGGAATGCCCTGCCACAAAGGCAGGGTGGGGTGAAGGGGACAGAGTGGGGGTGGTGAGAGGGATGCTGGGACCATTGGTAGTGGAAAATGGGCACTGGTGGAGGGATGGGTACTCAATCATTGTATGACTGAAACGTAAGCATGAAAACCTATAAGTCTGTAACTTTGTCTCACGGTGATTCACTAATAAAATTTAAAAAAAAAGAATAGAGTTTCATCCTGACCTCTGCCAGCTAGCATGACCTCATAGAAGTGGTCCAACCTTTAAGAGCTTCAGGTTCCCCATCTGGAGAATGAAGAAAATGATAGTCCCCTTCTGGAGAAATTGTAATGGACCAGTGGGACTGTCCTCATGCCCTAGTCAGAAACTCTGCCTTCCTTGTAGGGCCCACTCCTCTATTCCCCACACTATGTGTTCACAGAAGAATGTTGATTTTCTAATTTAAAATGATATAAAACTGTTTTTATTAATGATGTTCTCCACTTCGTAGGCTGTAACATTACTGTAGCAGTGTGTTCTGACCAAAGTGTCCTGTGGACAATGAAGGCTTGACCTGGAATACATTGCCACATCTCTAAAAATGAGAAAGTCCCTGGCAGAAAGGCCAGGAGTGGGCCTGACCCCGGGAGACATTTAAGAGTGCACAGTAGGCTGCAAGAAAGGACTGAGGTCTGTGGGAACAAAGGGAGCCCTCCCAAAGTAGCCCAAGGACTGAAGTCATCTGCCAGAATCTCAAATCCTCTTCTTAGAAAGCTCTTTGTTTAGGTTTTTTCTCTGAAAGGCCTTTGAGTTCAGGTTTCCCTACCTGAGCATAATTCCTCCTTGAATGGGATACTAAAAAGAAAGGAAACAATCACTGCAAGATGCCTACCTACATAGGGGGTGTTCAAGAGACAGTGACTATGGATTTTAGGGACTAGGGTGCTCAGTTTTCCCGACGCATCATTTATATACCTAAAACTCATTGATCTTAAGTATACAATGCAATGAGTTTTGGTAAAGGCATCTTAGTCATGTAATTAACACCACAGTCAGAATATAGAACATTGTTATCACATTTTCCCTGTGGCCTCTCCCAATCAATATTCATGGTCCCTCACAATCACTGATCTGATTTCTGTTCTTACAGATTTCCTTTTCTGGGATTTAAAATAAATGTAACAGCACATTAAGTCACCTTTTGGGTCTTGCTTTTTCCATCAGGCAGAATACATTTGAGGATGCAGCATGTTGTGGCAAGTACCAGCAAACATTCCTCTTTATAGTCAGTAGTTTTCCTTTGGGTGGGTGTGCCATAATTTGTCTATTCTTTCAGCAGTTTGATGGATATTTGGGTGGTTTCTAATTTTTGCTATAGTTGCTATAAGTTATTATAGAATCACCAAAAATCAGGGCTAGAGAGGTCCTTAGAGACCATGAAGTATATTGTCCCTTCATCTGGAAGATTTTTTTTAAATGAAATTCAAAGGGGAAAACCTCATGGTTTAACTACGTGGTACTCAAAGTATTATCTGTTAATCAGCTACCTCAGCAGCAGCATAATAAGAATGTGGAGTCCCATAAAGGAACAAACATAACCTCTCAGAATCCGCATGGCAAACCATAATGCCCAAAAGAAGAGAGAGAGAGAGAGAGAGAGAGAGAGAGAGAGAGAGAGAGAGAGAGAAATTACCTGCTGTAAAGGCAGGTTGGGGGTGGGCAGTGGGGGGAAGCAAATTGGGTTCATCGGTGGGAAATGTACACTGGTGGAGAAGTGGGTGTTGGAACATTGTGTAACTGAAACCTGAGTATGAACAGCTCTGTACAGTGTATCTCATGATGACTCTCTCTCTCTCTCTCTCTCTCTCTCTCTCTCTCTATATATATATATATATATATATATATATCACTGTCTCTGTCATCCCGTTGATCATCAATGTGCTTGAGCGGGCACCAGTAACGTCTCCATTCATCCTAGCCCTGAGATTTTAGCAGCCTCTCTTTACTCACTCTTCCCAACGTTGCCGCATTGGAGGCTCTTTCAGGTAAGGGGAATGAGACCCATCATTATTACGGTATTTGGCATACTGAATACACCACAGAGAGATTGCCAGGCTAGGCCGTGCGGGCAGGATGCTCTCGGTACCTTGCCAGGTCCTCCAAGAGGGAGAACTAGGCTATAAGAGGTTTCGGGGAAAGCAGGGGTACACTGGGGATATTGATGGTGAGGAATGTGCACTGGTGGAGGGATGGGTGTTTGATCATTGTGTGATTGTAACACAAACATGAAAACTTGTAACTATCTCACAGTGATTCAATAAAATTTGAGGGGGAAAAAAAAGAGGTCATGCGGCCGCAAATGCAGCAGCGCGCTTCTGGGAGCTTTGTTTTTGTGATTTTTTTTTTTAATTTTATTAGTGAATCACTATGAGGTACCGTTACAGACTTACAAACTTTCTTGCTTGCATGTCAGTCATATAGTGGTCAAGTGCCCATCCCTCCACCAGTGCCCATTTTCCACCACCAATGGTCACAGCATTCCTCCCACCACCCCTCCCCGTACCCCACTCCGCCTCTGTGACAGGGCATTCCCTTTTGTTCTCTCTCTCTCTCTCTCTCCTTTTGGGTGTTGTGGTTTGCAGTAGAGGTATTAAGTGGCCATCATGTTTGGTCTATAGTCCACGTTCAGCCCACATCTCCCATTCCAAATGGCCCGGGAGCTTTGTTTTATAGTCTCTGCATCTTGGCCATTGATGGGATTACATGGCACCCGGGGCAGTTTGTGGGTGTGGCTGCTATTAGAAAATGGCAGAGTCTCTTGACCCCTGACCCTGGTTATCTTCACCAGGGCTCTGGAGGGGGGTGGGTTGAGTTTCCCTCCCCACCGCAAGCAGAGCCTCAGCAGCCAAAGACCTCCAGAACCCAGCCACAGCATGCTCAAAGCCATTCTCCACACATTTGAACAAGCCTCACGCATGAAGGAACCAGCAGAAGAATGTGGAGTCCTAGCCCCATCCAACTTTCTGAGTCTAAATCTTTGTGTTAGCAAAATACCTGACCACTTTGTAGACACTACCAGTTTAAAACCATTTGTCTAGAATGCAGTAGATTCATATAGGACTAAGTACTAAGACATCTGACTCCCAGGCAAGATCTGCTTGCCCCAAATCACAGTAATTTGTGGTAATGTAGTGGGAAGTTAGGGGTCCACCTTCAGGCTCACTAAGTGCCACTAATATGGAATGAATCTAGCTGCTCTATGGCTGCCTCTATAGCCCTTTGGCAGCATAGGAACACTTTGTGTCTGGGCCAGCCATGGTCCCAGAGGTCCTGGGTTCCTTAATTGAAAATAGCAATTATTTATTTAGATGACAATGCTGTTAACATGAAGAATTAATGTTAGTCATATGGCTGAGATGGAGGAGGCAGAAAAGAAGTCAGGAAATGAGTCAGGAGTCCTGATTGGCAGTGGGGGAGGGGTGGCCTTCAGAGACTAGAGCACTCAATAAATGCATCTCCCTCAGACACTCCTCCACCATCATGTCTTTTCAGCATACATCTTTGAGCTCATGCTCACTTTCCTTAAAGATATTATTTGTATTACTGTCAAATGACATAATGCATGTGATATTAGTAAACAATAGCAAAGAATTGTTCACAGTGTTTACAAATTATAAAATAGTCTATTGTTCTCATTTGTGGGTGTCTATTACAGAAAAGGAAGTCTAGAAGTGAAAATAATATTGCTAGTCATGAAATTTCTTTTATTCTGTGATAAGCTGTTAGAATGTATTTCCCAGCTAGGGAACAAACAACAAACTTTGTTCATCCCAGGAGATATAGTCAACTAGCAAACTCAGAGGATGGGGCCTCACACTTAAGACATTTTCTGAATGTCTATGATGGTGTGATGACTAAATGTCTATAATGGTGTGATGACTAAAAGCAGAGTTAAAGACAAGGCAGAGCTTGTATGAGTTCAAATGTAGGGGGCTACTCAATATATGCGTTCAGTGGCCAAGAACCATCTCCCCAGGCCTCCTGAGCAGAGGAACAAAGAGACAGGGGACTCACAGGTAAATGGTAAAAGTGGCCTGTTTAATGCAGAGCTGTTAGCATACTTATAGAACATTTGAGGTGGGTTGAGGATAGGATTGTATATAGGTGTGATTGATCATTTACAAAGGATCATTATCAGAGGCAATTATATCATCAAGTATATCATCAGAGGCAGTTCTTTTGGGGGGATTAACTCAAGAAGACTCTGTCTCCAGGGGCTATATGAAAAGATTTACCCAGGGTAACAAGCATTGTATTGCTTTTCTCTTCCCCTAGCTTCTAGTAAATAGTAAGTTTAAACTTAAACAATTAAGTTTACTTCTTATTAATACTTACAGTTATTTGAATAAACAGTAAGAGATATAAATTACAAAATTTAGTTCTCTGGACTCCAAGGACTAGCCTGGTGGGCTTTAATGTAAATCCCATACTAGTTCCTCAGGCCAGTTCAGCTTTTCCTTTCCCATGGGGGTCCTATCTCTTAAATCATAACAGCTTGCATCAAGACCATGCTTTTGTGCTTTCTAGACTGTCCCATTTTGATGCTAGGGTAGCTTTGTCACTTGCCCTGGATCCATTCAGTTCCCACAGTGAGACCCCCCTTTTTGGAGTGTTAGGAACTACAGTGACTGAAGCCTGAGTCAAGTAATTATGATGAATTCCCAGGAGTAAATATATTTCAGAGTCAATCAACTCCCAAATATTAGGAGCACAGCACTAACAGTCTTTCTGTGTTTAAGTGAAGAACACTGATCTGTGGTAAAATATAAAAAGTAATAAGGGAAATAGAAAAGCAAGCAATTCACTTCAAATACAAAAACCTAAGTAACAAGACCTAAGGAACCAAGTCAAACTTGGGGAATTGTAAAGCACAAAGGAAAGGTTAAAGATAAACCTGGGGGAATTAGGAGTGCTCATAAGAGCACTGTAAGCTTCTCTGTGGGGAGGAAAATGGTCAATTCACTGATGAAGCCTAAAGCACTTAGGGTTAATATCCAACACTTTATGGTTTAAAATTGGGATAAAGTTAAAATACAAATATGTAGCCATCCAAGGTGACCTGCCCATGACTAATAAGTAATGTCGTGTCAGTACTTGAAAAGAGACTGTGGCTGCAATGGCTATGGAATACTTTTTCCAGGAAAAAGTGAGGAGAAGCAAGATCTTAAAAGAGAAAAAAGGGAACAATGCACCAGAACGTTGTGGAGAGAGTGTTGGGGAGGGATATAAACTGCAAACAGAGTTCAACATTTGATGATTAGTACAGAGGTTCCCAAACTTATGATCACTGCCCCCTTTTCAGAAAGAAAAAAAAAAAAACACTAAGTAAGCGCTGGGAATCTACCTCATAAAGTGAACAAACAGAAAGCTCACTCCAATTGCCTCCAAAGCTACCACTGCCTAACCCCATCATTCCAGGGCCCCCTAGAGATAGAATTGCACTCTTTGGGAAACATAGGGCTAGAGTATAGAGTAGAGAAAAATGGCCTGAGATGAGATTAGACACCAAGACAGGCTAAGAAAGTGGGACCCTTTTCTTAAAAACAAGTCATGAAAGAGTTTTAAACAGAAGCCAGGTATGGTCACATTTGTAAATTGATCTTAAGAAAATTACAGATCTGTAACAATCTGAATCCAGTCAGCATCCATTTGCTCACAGGGAATGTGAGTCATACAAAGCCCAATGCTCACTAGAAGTGTAGATTCCTGTACCTCATTCTGGGCCCAACTATCTCAGGGTCACGAATCACGAATCACGAAACCCCGTTAATTGTCAATTTCTCAAGCGGGCTCAGTAACCTCTCATTCGTCCTTTCCCTGAGATCTTAGAAGTCTCTCTCACTCGGCCCTTTCAACGATGTCACACTGGAGGCTCTTTCAGGGTCAGGGGAATGACACCCAGCTTGTTACTGGATTTAGCATATGAGTACACCATGGGAAGCTTGCAAGGCTGTCACATGTGAGCAGGAAACTCTCAGAAGCTTGCCAATTTCTCCCAGAGGTAGAAGCAGGCTACAAGATATCGTGAGGCCACAAGCTTCTGGGAGCCTGCTTTTAAATCTCTGGATGTTGGGGCTGGAGCGATAGCACAGCAGATAGGGCGTTTGCCTTGCATGCGGCCGACCCGGGTTCGAATCCCAGCATCCCATATGGTCCCCTGAGCACCGCCAGGGGTGATTCCTGAGTGCATGAGCCAGAAGTGACCCCTGTGCATCGCCGGGTGTGACCCAAATAAATAAATAAATAAATCTCTGGATGTTGACCGTTGATGGTATTACACACACCTGTGTTCCTCTGCCAGTACCTTCATGCGTGAGGCCTGTCTGAACATGTGGAGAGGGGCCTCGAGCATGGCTGTAGCTAGGTTCCAGTGGTCTTTGGCTGCCAGGAGCTCTGCTCGGGGTGGAGAGGGAAGCTGGACCCCATCCCCTCCGAGGGGCCCCGGGGAAAACAGCCCCGCGTTTGGGCAAGAGACTCTGCAGTTCTTACAAAGACCTGTCCTTGTATCTCAGGGTAAGTTCTAGAAACCTGCTTCAGCTTAAGAATGCTAGTTTTAGTTTTGTTTTTTTGTCTTTGCTTTTGTTTTCCTTAGACCACTAGTTTTAAGTTCTTCATTTTCCAGAAGAGGAAATTAAGTTTTAAATGCACTTGAATTTCTCCCAGAGTTTATCAACTAGTAGATGGCAGAGTTAAAGACTGAAAAACCCAAAGCCATTTCAGGATTCTACCCTCATGAGATTAAACAAGGGTACATATGTCAATGCCAGACATTGTGTCTTGTAGACATATTCAATAATCCTATACACAGCCTCCTCAAGAAGAAGCATTCTATGGGGCTGGAGCGATAGCACAGCGGGGAGGGCATTTGCCTTGCACACAGCCGACCCGGGTTCGATTCCCAGCATCCCATATGGTCCCCTGAGCAGCGCCACGGGTGATTACTGAGTTCAGAGCCAGGAGTGACCCCTGTGCATGGCCGGGTGTGACCCAAGAAACAAACAAAAAAAAATTTAAAAAAAAAAAAGAAGCATTCTAGAACTCTCTACACACCCTTTCCATTGACTGTCCTACCACCCAGGCGACTCAAAACAGACCAGTCTCAGCTGGTTCAGATCATCCTTCAGAAAGTCTTCCTGTTGCTGTGCACTAATTGCCTGTCTGCAGCAGCTGGCCCCAGGTGATGGGTGTCACGTGAACAGATTAGAGGTAAAGAAAGTAGAAGTCAGTCTAATTGTGTGTCATGTCACAGAACACAGGGACTTCATTAAGGACCAAATTTTGCTAAACAAAAACTTCACTGAAATCTTCCTTGGCCTCCCCTGCCCTCCAGACACATGGCACTTATTCCCATAGACTGAGGAAGCAAAACAAAGAATCATGCCTTCTACTACAATCAGACCTGCCTCAAGTAAAGTGAATACTCTAAATGTACAATCAGGATTTAAATAATACGCAATCCTTATATAGCATGTACTCTATGCTACTCACTGTTCAAGTCATTTCCACTTTAACTTATAAAAACCCTGCAGAGATCAGGTGGACTGGTCAATGGTTGGAAGCTTGCCACTAGTGTATAGGGGGCAGAGGGCAATTAGGATAGAGAATGGACCAATGTGACAATCACTGTAGCACTGTCATCCTGTTGTTCATAGATTTGCTCGAGCAAACACCAGTAATGTCTCCATTGTGAGACTTGTTACTGATTTTGGCATATCTAATATGCCATGGGTAGCTTGTCATGCTCTGCCATGCAGGCAGGCTACTCTCAGTAGTTTGCTGGGATCTCTAAGAGGGACGGAGGAATCGAATCCAGGTCAGCCACATGCAAGGAAAACGCCCTACCCACTGTGCTATCGCTCCAGTAGAAATAATCACTCTGTACAAGAACTGAATGTGAAAATAGGTAAAGGTATATACATGATGGCCTTTCAGTGTCTGTATTGCAAGCATAATGCCCAAAAGGGAGAGAGAGAGAGAGAGAGAGAGAGAGAGAGAGAAAGTGCCTGCCATAGAGGCAGGTGGAGGGTGGGGAACGGGGTGGGGGACATTGGTGGTGGGAAATGTACACTGGCAAAGGGATACATTTTGGAACATTGTATGACTGAAACCCAATCATGAACAACTTTATAACTGTATCTTACAGTGTACCTCAATTTTTAAAAATCATACCCATTAGGAAGAAATTTTTTTAACCCCTCCAGGATAATAGCCATTATTACTACCACTTTACAGATGAGGAAAT
This sequence comes from Sorex araneus, assembly GCF_027595985.1. Classification (NCBI taxonomy): domain Eukaryota; kingdom Metazoa; phylum Chordata; class Mammalia; order Eulipotyphla; family Soricidae; genus Sorex; species Sorex araneus. Next base: position 24,910,382 of record NC_073306.1, on the reverse strand, counting down.
GAAGTCCCAGTGACTGACCATAGGTCTTCGGACTGATGAGTGGTCAAGCTAGAGTGCAAATGCAGGCAGTCTGGCTTCAGAGCTAATACGTCTAACTACGGTATTAAACCTACTCTGTGCCAGTTCCTGAACTAGGCACTGAAAACAAAGATGAACCCAAACCCAGAATCAAAAGAGCTCACAGTCCAGTGGAAGAGACAGTCATAAGAACAGGTGATATCAGCATTATGTGCTAATAAACAATAAAATCCAATAGATGGAGATCCTAGAAAAGATTCTCACCCCCAACACAGTTCAGAGATCAGGGAGGCATCCTGAAAGAAAGGGTTCCTGAGCTGTCCTTGAAAGATAAACATCTGCCAATAATTGCTCCCCAGGAGGCAGACATTAGTATTTCCTATGCCTCCATCAGTTCTGGTCCTGATAATCCTTTCCCTTCCTAATTAGATCTGTATACTTCCACCCAGATTCTGGGCCTGATGAGGGAAGATTTGACAAAACACTACTTTCTTGATCCCATGTATTTAGGCACTTCTAAAAACCTCAACATACCATTCTCCAAAACTTCTTTGGCCGCATTGTGAAAGAGATTCTTTGCAGTCAATCTTCTAGCAAAATACAATTAAATTATGGCTCTAAACCCGAAAATAGAGTAATGTTTCTCTCCTCTCTTATTTGGAATTTTTATGAGGAGAGGAACGTACATAGAAACTAGCTTAATTCAGTCACTGGAAGGTTCCAGAAACTAAGAAACATGAAACAAGAAGTAGGCAATAAGAAGGAGAGAGAGAGAAAGAGAGAGAGGGAATGTGCCTGCCATAGAGGCTGGGGGCGGGGAAGATGGGAATGGTGGGAGGGATACTGGGAACATTGGTGATGGAGAATGCACATGGGTGGAGGGATGGGTACTTGAACATTGTATGACTGAAATGTAATCTTGCAAGTTTGTAAGTCTGTAACTGTATCTCACAATGATTCATTAAAAATTTTTAAAAATTAAAATTAAAAAAGAAGTAGGCAATAACCTCTAGGTTCCTAGCTGCATAACGAGGAGAACAGTCCTCAAGATAAAGAACAAAGGAGAGCACATATTGGATGAGACTCTAAGCAACTGAAAGCATGTTACAGAGTTACCAGCTGTTCCTGTCTCCATCTGGACTCCTCTTATCAAAAATATCTAGGTGGCTCTTTTTATACAGGATCACCCCATGCAAGTGAGACTTCCCATCCATTTTTGGAAAGGAGATTGTGTCAAGCACCCCCAAGACTAAGTGCTGAACTGGGGGGAAATATCAGTGTTGCTCCCCAGTACATTGGTAAAGTCCAATAAAACTTGACTGATCTGACATCCAAACTGATTTGCCCCAAACAGAGTTCTTGGTGCCAAGAAACAGGTTTCGCTGGAAAGGAAATAGGGGAATGACTCTGAGGCTATACTGAGAGTTAGACTCTGGGTTCATCACTGCCTCAAGTCTTGTTTTTCTCATCTGTTAGATGAAGCTAATCTTCTGTGATAGGCTCATCCCTATAGGCTCCTCTTGCAGAGCTGTTGAGGGAATTGGATGGGACAATGGCTGTGAAAGCTCTTTGTAAATGGATTCAAGGTACAACTGTAAGCTTCCAATAACAATGCCCAGCTTTCCTTTAGTTACTGATCCCTATCCAAAAAAAACCCAAGTCATATTTTCTTGCTC